>NW_024086560.1:0-2954 GCF_009730915.1 Dioscorea cayenensis subsp. rotundata
GCGTGCACTTGCGGACCGCATACGCATATTCGGACGTGTCGATGGCTAGCTTTATCTTTCAAATTCTTTGAATAAAGGCTGGTGTTATTTGGGTGGACATCTGCACTAAAATATGGTGAGTGTTAATTTTTGGAAGAATGGTGCTCCTCCCTGGACTGCTCACGGTTTTTAGATATCCTTCGCGGAACCGGCGGATAGACTTAAACCCTTAAGCCATCGTGACCAATTTCTATCAAGCGAGCGCTATCTCTCCTTTGGGATCCTTGGTGCTGATATTCCCATTGCCCTCAAACCCACTTTTATTAACTAGCATGAGGATCTTGAGCACCTTTCCATCTCACGATGTTAATGGTGATAGCGGGTGGCGTCCGCCCGGGCCATTTTGGTTCTAACTCAATTTAGGACGGGAGCATTTGGCCAGAGCTCTGTTGGTAGTAACTCACGCAATCATTGGATTTGGAACCACACTTCCTAAGTCTCTGAGATTTCCACTTGCATGGTTATAAAGCTATTCTGAATTATCCTCCATGTGTGTGATGGCCTGTGTTGGGGTCTCACTCTGGGCTCAACCACTGCTCCTCGGGTTCGCAGCACTTTATTTTGGACTATTTTCATGTGTCGATTAATCCACTTCTAACTTCTTATTTACATGGGTTTGCGATAATCCTTGTGACTTTATGTGGCCATTTTCTTGAAACCACATTGACCATCTAGTCAGTTGTCTCAAGGCTGTTCAGGTTTGGAATTTTCTTAGCTCAAAATTAATAGAAACTTATTCATTTCGATGGTTTTGCATGCGGAGCTTGGCTCACCGATGTGGTAACTATTCTACTGCACATTGCTTCTCTTATTCTGTCTGACGCTGTGGTTCCTCTGCGGAAATTTCATTTTGTGATGTTATCTTTTGTAATGCTAATGTTAGCACATCCTTGGGTTGCGGGCATGAGCGTGTAATGCACTGATTATTCTAAGCGCAATAGAAGGTTTGCTCGCCGGAAACTCATGTGGCTGAAACAATTTCCTCAGCCGGCGGTGGTGAGCTTTTCCTCTTCTCTCGTGCTAGCATCAACCATGTCCACGAAGGTAAGATCCATTGGCTTTTACATCTCGAGATGCTAATTACGTTGTTGCTGTGTCGTGTGCAGGCTGCTTTGCGAGCTATTGATGACTCTATCGATGGATGACCTCTTCGCGATTGGTGTGTTGCTCTTCAAAGCTGCCCTTGACAAAGCAGCTTACACGTCCAGCACGTCTTTGTCAACACAGCTTCAACCCTCGACTATCGCAGTAATCAATCCCGTCCTGCCACGCGCGTGTCCCACAGATTTCACATATTAGATCTCTCCTGGATGACCTGTGGTTCACGCCCATTCGGCTGTATTCACAATGGTGCTTGGATGACTCCTGCTATCAACTTAGCTACTCATGAGCTTCAATTTCTCTGTTCTCAATCTATCTTGAGCAGGGACTTTCCTCACTGTGGATAATGAAGACGTTCAAGGGTTTAGATTTTAGCTGTTTTTTGTTTTCTTCTTTCATTGTTTCTATGTCTTTCTGTTTTCTTTGAGTTCTGTTGTTTTCTTTCCTTATTTTCAATAAATTAAGCCTTTAGGGTTCTTTTAGTATAACTGTAGAAATGTAAAAAAAAAAAAACATCCAAAACAATTTATAGACAATTCTTTAACAGAAATATAATCTCATTTCTACAGGATCAAAAATAATTCAACCTTAATACCTTTCTGTAACAAGAAATTGACATGATCATCATGCTCAATGCCGGTGCGGGATGATCATCATGCTCAATAAATCGTAAATACTCAATGCCGGTGCAGGATGATCATCATGCCAGTGGGATGGGTAGAAGCATAAAAATCATCCCAAATGACTTAAGACCTTTCTGTAACGAAATTGACATGATCATCATGCTCAATGCGGTGCAGGATGATCCAAACTTATGATGTTGGCCAATAACAATGGATCATCAAGTTAGCATGATCAACTACATCTGGAGCTAAGACCAGTGGGCTCTGTAATTACTGTCCAAATTGTAATCAATGCATAGTTTCAAAAAATAACAACTGAGCTCTAAGAACATGCACAAAATCAAAGAGACTGATGGAAACAATCTACCAACATTTGATAAGGCAAGAAATGATGTTCACTTCTGGCTGTTAGCCAAAAATATCAGGAATAATAGACAACAGAAGAAATTCATGCCGCAGGAATATCATCTACATGCCAGGTAATACCACCAACAATCACCAAAATCATAGAGGAAATTCCCAGAGTCCTTAGTGTCTCAACTCACTGTGTCACAAAAACATCAAGAGACACCACGACAAACAACAAATTTAAAACATATTTGACCATAAAACAACTCAAATTTCAAGTAACATCATTGTTGACCATAAATGTAAAACATATGACAAGATAATAAATGAAATTAATGTACCAAAGAGAACTTCAAAATAAATAAGATGAACAACAATATAAACAAGTGACACTCCTATCAAATTATCAATAAAGAAGATAAACCGTCTGTAACTGATTATCAGATTATATACCATGGAGGAACTTAACACTCTGTGCGGTTAAATAATCTGGCATTGGCATCCTAGAAACCAAGGTATCACTTCCGTGTGTTTAACACTATCATGACACTTCATGCGTCAGCCAAAGCTTAAACTAATTGTGAACAAGAAACGTCAAATCAGCATGTGTGGTTTGATCGAGGGAGATAAGATTAACAATGAACAAACTTAAGGGTAATTAATTAATGACTTGTACAAAAATTAGAATTTGAAAATTCCACTGCTTCTTCGTGGGAAGAATCAATACCACCGATTAGCGATGGCTGCATTTATGTTGGTCTATCAGAAGAAGAAGAACCAACTTTTGATGAACTAAATAAAAATCCCAAAAAAAACCCTTATAAGTTTGCATACTATGTTCTT
>NW_024086561.1:0-84969 GCF_009730915.1 Dioscorea cayenensis subsp. rotundata
ACTCCTAGTGTTGCATTTGATGGAACTAAGTACTTAGGAGTGTTGTTCCAGCAGTCGTGAAAGCCCCATACTGACCCAGTCGCGAAACACCTTGGTCGTGCCCCATGACAAAGTCTCAATTCCATGATGACAAGACCATACTGCACGACATAACGATGGGGGTTTCAGTGAAGCTCAATAAAAACAAAAATAACTAGAGTATATAAAAGATAAGATAATGAATACAACTCGAGGATACAAAATGAAAATAAACTCGGAATGAGAGTCCTTTTACGAGTATATAAGTCCAAAAATAAAAATCGAAAATAAAAATAATGAGGAAAATAAAATCAAGTATCGATGTCGTCTACTGGATCCTCTAGCCGTGTTGGTACTAGATCAAAGGGTCTTGGTGGAGGTGGTGAAGGAGATCTTTGAGCGGGGACGGGGTGCCTGCTCTCAATGAGTCGTCATAGATGTCGAAAGCGGGCCCATCATATCAACATCTTTGTCTTGTTGTATTGACCACATCTTGATGATCTCAAACCGTAATACACTCACAGTGCTCTCAAGCCTCTCAATATGATCATAGGCTCCTGAAAGGGTACCTGGGCCCCCTGAAGTCTCGGTTGCCGTCGGTGCGGAGCTTTCTACTAGATCCATACCGCCACCGGTACTCTCAGTGGTGGTAGTGGTTAAAATGTAAGCTCCAGGCCCATATCTATGCACTACTCCCATCATCTTGAGAGTTAGGAGTCCAAGCGAAGAGGGGTTAACTGTCTGATCGGTATCCCGAAGAGCATCACCGAGACCCATGCATAAAATAAGTTTAGTAATGTAGGGACCAACAAATAATACTCCTACTATCCCGTTCTGGCCTTGGTACCACATGTACTCCACCACAATGTGCCCAGATTAATTGGCACGGACCTAGCAATGGAATATAGATAAAGCAGACTCTGTCGACTTAGAGTACTAGTGTTATCACCTCGGCCATCCACAGATCTGCTAATGACAGCGAATAAATTTCTGTAGCTCAGCCGGGACAAACATGTGGCCTTGGATATTCCCCGTTCATGCTACCCCTATCCGCATAAAACCTGGTAAGCCTGCTATGGGCTCAAGGTGCCAAAGTAATCTGTTGGTAGATGTCCATACTCCTCAATTTCTATATATGCTTCGTCGTACAAGCCCATGCGAACTGAAAACTCAAAAATGCTCATAGCAAATTGACGACCGAACATTCTAAAATGTATGTCATCTACAAACTCAAAAGATACTAGCACCTTCAAAGTCAACGCCTGAAAACTGGCTCTCGTATAGACAACAACCTCTGCTAGCCTCCTACGGCCATTGGCACCTCTAACTCCCTGATTAACTCATCACCCCGCTGGACCCCACTTACCACACTAAAGTCCATGAACTGGGATTAGCCAAACCTAAGCTCCGATAGCCGCTCAAAACGAGCTTGATATTCAGGATTTGGAAATACAATATGTGCTAGCTCAGGTGAAGGCACCCCAGGGCGCTTGCCTTCTTGCCTCCTCAAGTGCGGTGCCATTCCTGCGACAAATGAGGAAGGAGCGATCAAATAATACTCCAGGAACAACATCTGCGGAATTTCAAATGAGCACTGTGGAAATTACGCACGCGTGTCGATGTCACGGGGTAGTGAAAAGTGCATAGTTGTCACCAATTCTCCAAAAAGACAACTTAAAACTGCCCCTAAGGACTTCCCAAACATACATAAGACATTATATCATGAAAATTGGCACAACTCAAGATTCTCAATCCAATAAAAACCAGGTTGTGAAGAAAAAGAGGATAAGAAGGGTTACTTGATACAATAGATGATAGTATTCCGAAAAATCGGCGACGAAATGTATCCTCCTAAAAACAACGGTGAAAGGAGTCGAGAACTTGATCAGGAGTAGTTTTCGGGTGATTGGAGATGAAGAAAAAAGAGAATCCACAAAGAATTTTAAAGAAAAACTCGCATCTCTTGGAATTCTGCGCATCCACACGGTCGTGTACCCCCTCGGAAAAGCCTTCTACAGGGGTAGGTGCATGTCCCTGTGTGCTTTCGGGAAAACACTCACTACCTCTGAACACAAATACATGGGTGTTTGAGAAATACCCATGCCCGTGCACCCGACCCATAGGGGCAGCCGTACGCCCCAGGAGCCTCATCGGACATCTGGAGAAAAACTCACTAGAGTGTTCCGCGACGCCTGGTGTGGAAATTCCACATGGGCGTGGGCCTCACAAGCCCAACTCCACGAGGCAAGCGCTGCGCCCTTGTGACTTCTCGCGGATGAAGAGAGCTCCTCATGTAGAGATTCGCCTGCAGGCGTGGAAATTACCCGCGCGTGCGATCTTCTACGAAAGGTCGCCCACAGCTGGTCCACGCCCACGTGTGCTTTAGGGAAAAAGTCTCGCAAATCTTGAAAGGTTTCGCAGTGCGTGGGAAATTCCACCGCGGGCATGTAGAATCAGCATGTTGTTCACAGGGGCTAGTCCACGCCCTTGTGCCTTCTCTGGATGAGCTCGCAATACTAAAAACCATGGGCGTGTGATAATTCCACACGCCCAGTGTGTATATCTCACGGATGCCTTAGAAAATTCTGCAGAGCTCTGTAGAAAATTTTTCTGAACTATGTTTACACACTCGAGCACTGTCCCCGATATGCAATTTATACCCAGATGAAAATGACAAATAGCTCAAAGCGACCAAAACTTTGCCAAATTCACATAAAAATGCACAATGAACTTGAAAAGCCACGATAAAAACACAGCAGAAATATAAAACATCAAGACACCAACATCCAACAATTTATTCAAGCAACACTAAACTACCAAATTAAGAAAATGGTAAACACTTGGGTTGCCTCCCAAGAAGCGCTTGTTTAACGTCACTTAGCTTGACGGGGGCTCAAGCTAAGTCTTACCTCATGGGGGGCTCATAGATAAAAGTCTCCCTCTTACCCATCGCTTGGAAACATGATGAAGCACAAATCTCTTGAGTGAGGGTTGAATTATTGGGCTTGGGACGCCCTAGCAATGATTCACGTGGTTTGTTCGGGTTCACGCATGTCTCCAAATAGCCTTGGAGCATTTACGGTGGCGTCTCCTAGCCATCTTCAATTTCTTGAGCACCTTGTCCAAGATCCCTGGGGTAGATGGTACTTCTTCCATCGAACCAAGCATCATGATCTCTTCATTATCCTCCCTCTCTATCGAAACAAGCCTTACGTATGGATCCGGATTGAACATTTTCACGTATGTATTCATCAATAATCTCATCAGTAGCATCTAGAAAATATAAAGCATCATCAAAATGAAGAGAATGCCGTATGGCTTCAGCAAGGCGGTATGTGAGCTTGTCATTTCCAACTCTCAAAGTTAGCTCTCCGCCGTCCATGTCAATCAATGCCTTGGAAGTCCGTAAAAATGGCCTCCCAAGTATCAAGGGTACATCTGCATCCTCATCGACGTCTAGCACTATGAAGTCAACCGGAAAAATGTACTTGTCACCTTGACAAAGCATCGTCCTGAGTGATGCCTCTCGGATGTCTCACCGTTCGATCGACTAGTTATAAAGTTATCCGAGTAGGGTCTAGGCTCGCTTCCAAGCCTAGCTTTTTGGAAGAAGGTGGATGGCATGACGTTGATGCTAGCCCCTCAGATACAGCAATGCCATTTCTTCACCTAGATTACCGATATTACACGGAATGATGAAGCTTCCGGTCTTTCTTCTTGTTCGGCATGTTCTTTTGCAAGACCGACAAGCAAGACACATCTAAGATCACTGAAGCATTCTCCTCCAACTTCCTCTTGTTGGTAAACAAGTCCTTTAAGAATTTGGCATACTTAGGCATTTGGTCCAATGGCTCAACAAAAGGAATATTGATGTGGAGTTGACAAGGTCCCCTTGCGTATATCCCATGAGTGCGGGTTCATCGAAGTAATAATCACAGTGAGCGGTATCGAATCGACAGGAGTAGGAATAAAAATCTGCCTATTTCCTTCATACTGAGCCTCACAGCCCTACACTGCATAAAAAGTAACATAAAAACACACATATTAGTGTAAAAACCCGAGAAAAGTAATGCTTAACATAAGGAATGAGCGCACGCATTTAAGTGTCGACTTTAACCACTTATCAAACTCCCCCACGCTTAAGCTTTTTGCTTGTCCTCGAGCAAACATAAAAACATTCTGTGTATTAATGAAGAAAAATATTGAAAGTGCTTGGCCTTGAGGTTCACCAAAAGTATACAAAGAGAGCATTCTACAAGTGAGGGGAATTTCAACACTAAATGTGAAAAATCGAAACTCTAGATAAAAACTTGAATAAAAAAGGACAACAAACCCAAAATCGTGAAAGTGTGTGGACTCACTCAAGTCAACCCTAAGGTATACTCCTCAAAGCTCTAAGTATAAGGGACTTATTTAACTACACAGTGACAACAATTTCAAAAGATGGTAGTAGCTTCACACATCCTCTAAGGTAGCCCCTTTCCAAAGCGGCCACTAAGGGTGGCTTTTTCACACTTTCGAGGTGGTAGCTCTTTCTACCCAGAGTGGTAGCTTTCACTCATCCCTATGAGATAGCTCTTTCTCTCATTAGGGCATAACTAGTATCCGACTTATGAGAATACCTTCATACTTTCATAGGTGGTAGCTCTTTCCACCCAACAACACAAATAAACAATAAAACTATTTTTGTTCCTTCTTTTTCATTTTTCATCATGATTTAGCACATGAAAAATAAACCTAACTAGTCCCTTTAACATCGAACATGAGTTTCCAATAGAGTTCAAAGAGTGAGTAGTGCACTAAGTGTAAAATCGGGCAAAAATTCCTAAAACTTCAAGCAAGAACTAGAGCATGAAAACATTCAATGATAGAAATTCTCCTAAACTCAAGAATACAATCCTTGCAACTAAGGTGAGGCATCGTGGCTATGTGAGCATATAACAATCAAGAACAATAGAAAAGATGTGTGCACTATGAAACTCCTCCCCACACTTAAGTTGTATATTGTCCTCAATGTACACATGCAAGATCACTCAAAATATATATATCATTCAAAAGCAAATGTGGGAGAATCAATCAAAACAATACTCCCCTAACTCCTAGTGAGTCGCGTTTGATGGAGCTAATTCCATGGGAGTAGTGTCCGAAGCCCAGGTTGAGAGAGGCTCACCACGGCCAAGTGCCTCGAGCACCTTAGCCGTGCCCATGACTAAGTCTCAATTCCCAGGAAGACAAGACCATCTGCACGCATACACGAGGGGGTTCAGTGAAGCTCAATAAAGACAAAATAACTCAAGTGTATATAAAAGATGAAGCAATGAATACAACTCGATGATGCGAAAATGAAAATAAACTCAGAAGAAGAATCCTTTCTGAGTAACCAAGTCTAAAATAAAATGCAAAGAAAGTAAAAGAAAGAAAGAGTCAAATGTCGGTGTCGCGCTCGGGCGCCGATCTTTGCTATCTTTGGCTGGTGAAGCACATAGTGGGTCTCACCGGGTGCCGGTGAGTGGGGATGAAGGTGCTTTCGGAGGAGGCGAGGGAGCACGAGGAGTCCTCGAGTCGCAATACAAATGATGAGGATGACGTCTCGCTCTAAAATCTGCCGTAACATGTCGAAGCAGCACCATGAAACTACTGTAGTCTTTGAGTAGCTGCGTAGCCCTAATCTCGACAACCTCAGCTCGGACCACCCCTATAGCATTCTCGAGCCTCTCAAAGTGATCATTGGCTCGAGATGGTGAGCTATCACGCTTAGCGGGGTGGCTCCTCCGCTTTCGGAGGTGCCTCGATCTCCATCGTTGCCGGCGAGGAGGCTCGGGAGCAGGCTGAGATGCTCCAGCTTCATCACCCTCATCCTCGGCTATCTCGAGCTGGTAGTACTAAAGCAAAAACCCCGATCCGAACGTGGGACCATGCCCATCATCCGCATCGTCTCTAGACTCAAGGGAGCGGGTACACTCGTCTCTCTCGGCCCCTGAAATCGAAATCCAGAGACCCATGCCCATCACTAATCTCGTAATGTAGGGACTGAGAAGATCGCTCCTGGTCTAGTATAGTGTCCCTGATGTCTGATGTACTATGCCAGGATGTGCCCTAAGTGAATCGCTACGCGTTGTACCATCGAGTACAAATGCGGTAGCTCCGAAGGCTCGGGACACCGCAGTGCTATCACCACGACCATTCACCCGACCTACTCATAATGGCATGCAGAGTATCAGATGCACTGGTCGGGAAAGGCACGTGGCCTTGGACATCCCCCGACTCGTCTTGACCTTGACCACATAACACTCTCATAAGCTCTCTGCGGGGTCAAGGTTCCAGGTGTAATCGATCGGTATCTACGCATACTCCTCTAGATATCGTGAGATGCCTCCTCAGTACGAGCCAAGTACTATTACTTTAGCGTGTAATGCTCAAGCTATGGTGGTGTCCAAATACTACAGCTCGAATGGTGTCCACACATCGAGCTCGCATCACGATCTATCAAACTCAAATGATGATAGCACCTCGATTGCAAATTCTTGGATACAGGTGGCTCTCTAATAAATCGAGCGCTGCAACCACCTTATGCGAAATCAAGATCCTCGATCTCATCGACAAACTCATCTCCCTGGCTGCTAGATCTCTGCAATATAGTCATGTCTAAGAATCGAGTTCGCCCAAAAGCGAAGCCTCGACAAGCGCTCTGCATGAACCCAATGCTCTGGAATTGCAAACCGCATGCCCTCGGGCTTAGGAGAGATGACTCACGTGGTCTCTTTATCGACTTGCTTGCTGACCTAGGTGCCATAATCTGCAAGATTTAAACGAAATTGATCAACAAGTTGATAAAACCAATGCTCGCAAATCCACTGCGAGTCGTGTAGGGAATTTCCGACTGCCTGCGTCGTGGATTGCAGGGGTGAGAACCCTGCGACCACGCTTCAAAATCCAAAAATACAACTCAAAAATGCTTCTAACTCGTTCTAGACATAAATCATTGTTCTAATTGAAGAAAGCGAAACCATTTACAACCAAATTAATCGATGGAAACATTGAATTGGCAAAAATCATGAGAAATAGGGCTTACCGACGAGATGGGAAGAAAAAGTCAAGAATCGGCCGAAAACCGGCTAAAATTCTCCCAAATTGGCGCTATGGAATCGGGAGAGTGATGTGAAAGTGTTTTTAGACGAATAAAAACGTTGTGAAGGGGAGAGCATGTTCTTCTTTTAAAAGAAAACTACTCGACCCTTGGCGTTACGAATGCAACCACAGGGCGTGTGTTAATTATCCATGCCCGTGCATCCTATAGGAGAAGCTTGCAGGGAGGCAATGCTACGATCTGGCGCTCTCAGAAAAGCTTTCATCGACTCGGAACAAGTTCCCACAGGCGTGAGGAAAAAAGACCCACTGCCCGTGCTCCCTGACCCCACGGGAGCACCGCATGCTCCTGTGGCTTCCCGGACATCGAGAAAAATACTAAGTGTTCCACACGCCCGTGTGGAAATTCACCACGGGCGTCGACATTCACATGCCAAACTCACCGGGGCAGCCGCACGCCCCTGTGTCTTCTCGGGATGAAGAGAACTACTCTGCAGAGCCTCACGCAGGCGTACGGGAAATTACTGCCCGTCGTGGTTCACAAGGTTGCCCATAGGGCCGAGTCCATGCCCTTGTGCTCTCGGGAAAATCGCCCAAGCTGTAGGAATTCACTGCCTGTCGCGGAAATTACCCACGGGGTGCGACGATCCATGGTCATTCCGAGGGGCAGCACTTGCAGCCCCTGTGCCTTCTTTGGATGGCTCAGTAGTATGTTTTTCTCGATGACTTAGAAAAAAATCTCGAGCTCTGCAGAAATTCTACGAACATGTCTACACACTCGGAGCTACGCCTATTATGCAAATTTTACCAGTGAAAAACATGAAATAGAACCAAAACGACCAAACTTCGCCAATTCCTCATAAAACACACGATGAATTTTAAAAACCCACAACAAATCGCAGCACAAGCATCTAAAAATTAAGACACCAACACTTAACAATTTATTCATGCAAACAAACTAAAAGATAAGAAAACAGTAAACACTAAGCTTGACGTACCTTGCTTACCTCACGGGGGTTCATGAATGAAGGTTGCCCTCTTACACATAACTTGAAAGCATGATGAGCAAAGTCTCTTGAGGGTAGAGGGTGTTCTATCAGGCTTCAGACCACCTGACAATGGTTCATCCAACTTTCTTGGTTCATGTATGTCTCCATCAGTCTTGGAGCGTTTCCGGTGGTGTCTCCTAGCCCTCTTCATTTTCCGGAGCACCTTCTTCAATATCCCGGGGTAGATGTTACTTCTTCAGTCGAACCAAGCATCATGACTTCTTCATTGCTCTCCTCTTGGTTGAACAAACCTTTATATGGATCTGGGTTGAACATTTCCTGCATGTATTCATCAACAAGCTCATTAGTAGTGTCTAGAAAATACAAAGTGCCATCGAAATCAAGAGAATATCGCATGACTTCAGCAAGGCGGTAAGTGAGTTTGTCATCTCCAACTCTCAATGTGAGCTCTCCACCGTCCATGTCAATCAATGCTTTGGAAGTCTGCAAGAACAGTCTCCTAAGTACCAAGGGTACATCCGCATCCTCATCGACATCTAGCACTACGAAGTCAATGGGAAAAATGTACTTATCCACCTTGATAAGCACGTCTTCGATGATGCCTCTCGGATGTCGCACCGTTCGGTCCGCCAATTGTAAAGTCATTCGAGTAGGCCTAGGCTCTCCAAGCCTAGCTTTTGGAAGAAAGTGTATGGCATGACATTGATACTTGTCCCTGAATCCGCCAATGCCATTTCCTCACCTAAGTTGCCGATGTTACATGGAATGATGAAGCTTCCTTGGTCTTTCTTCTTGTTCGGCATGTTCTTTTGCAGGACCGCCGAGCATGAAGCATCTAGCACCACTGAAGCACTCTCCTCCAACTTCCGCTTGTAAGTTAACAAGTCTTTCAGGAACTTCGCATACTTAGGCATTTGAGCTAATACCTCTACAAAAGGAATGTTTATGTGGAGTTGCTTGAATAAACTCAGGAACTTCTTATACTATTCATCCCCTTGGTCATTCTTCAATCTAGAGGGATAAGGGATTCTTGGCTTAAAAGGTGGGGATGCCCCCTCTTTCTCTTTCTTTGCTCCCTCCTCAACCTCTATAACCTCCGGTGTATGTTCTTTTGGCTTCTCACTCAGAAGCCTCCCTTCAACCTCACGACCACTTCTCAAAGTGATCGCTTTCACATGTTCTTTAGGGTTGGTTTCCGTATTGCTTGGTAAACTTCCATGTGGCCTTTCGGAGAGAGACTTCGCAATTTACCGCACCTGATTTTCAAGGTTGTGCAAAGAGACGGTGTGGTTACGAAGTGTAGCCTTGACTGATTCAAACCATGTATTTGCAGATTGAACAAATCTAGCCAAGTGCTTCTCTAAATCCGTCATTCGGGTTTCCAAGCCTGAAATTCTGTTTTCCACTTGAGGGGCTTGTTGTTGTTGTTGGAAACCCGGTGGCCCCATGGCCTTTTGTGGTCCTTGATTATTCCATGAAAAGTTGGGATAATTCTTCCAACCTGAATTGTAAGTATTGCTATATGGGTTCCCTTGAGGTCTCATGCCATTACCTACAAAGTCAACATTTTCCACTGAAGAAACATCACCAATAGAGATCGGGCAATCAGAGGGAGCATGTCCTCCACAACAACCGGTGCAGTTGGTCATGGCCGCAACTCTATTCGAAGCTATGAGATATAGCTTTTTACTCAGACTCTTTACTTGCGCCGCCAATGAGGTTACCGCATCAATTTCATGGAGACCGACCACCTTTTTCTTCTCCCTAGCATTCCATTGGTAACTATTTAACCCCTATTTCCTCAATTAATTGGCGAGCCTCATCGGGGAGTTTTGCTACCTAAGGTACCCTCCTGCTCATGGGCATCCAAGAGTTGCCTTATACTCGGGTTCAAACCATTGTAGAAGGTTTGAACAATCATCCACCTAGAAATCCGTATTGCGGACACTTTCTCAGGAGCTCTTTGAACCTTTCCCATGTCTCGAATAGAGACTCCAATTCCAACTGAACAAAGTACAAGATCTCATTCCTAAGCTTTTGTCGATTTTTCCGGGAGGAAAGTAACAGGCTAGAAAAAGCTTCTACCATCTCCTCCCATGTAGTGATTGATGCTCTAGGTAATGAGTGTGAGCCACTCTGCCGCTCTCCCCTCCAAGGAAAAATGGGAAGGCTCTCAATATGATGGCATCATCCGTAACCCCATTTATCTTCGAGTATGTCGTACACCCTCGAGAAAGCTCTCTATATGACTATTTGGATCTTTATCAGCCCAAAACCGTTGAATTGTGCGGATCTGCCGCAGTATATGGATGAATGTCGGCTTTTAGCTTCAAAGTTCGAACTGTAATCGGGGATGCACAATACTCGATTGTGTTCCCATCATCGAAGGTCCGGCATAGTCGGATAGTGTTCACTCTGCTTTCTCATTCTGTTCTACCATGTTTTCAGATTCCTCTCATTCCAAATCAGCTGAATTATACTGTTCTTGCACAGGTTCTTTCCCTTTTATTCTAAGTGTACGTTCAAGCTCAGGGTCTCCTTCAATCAATATTGATGGATTCCCTCGGGTCATAACCTGGAGCTGCACCAAAACGAAAGAAAAAGAAAATCAGAATGATGAAAGAATAAGAACATATGAAATAGAATGTGTGGTGAAATAGCTAAGAAAACAAAGTGCAAAGTATCTCTAAACACCTACTCCCCGGCAACGGCGCCAAAAACTTGACAAGGTCCCCTTGTGTATATCCCGCAAGTGCACGGGTTTGTCGAAATAATAATCCCGGGTGAGCAGGTATCGAATCCACAGGGAGTAGGTAATAAAAATACTTAATTCGATTCTTAGCTATGTAAAAGGTCAATGATGATGAGTGTGATAATGATTCAATTCTCAACAGTAAAAGCAACAAGTAAGAGAGCAAAAGTAAAGAAGGGGGTAAGGCAATCGATAAAGAATCCTCTATTATGCTTCCTAATCAATGCTATGGTGAGTCGTGGAAATCCTTAATTACATAGTCCCAAATCTAAGGTCAACTATGCCTAACTCTATATATGTCCCGGAGGAGAAATCGAACAATCTCAACACCTCGCACTCGCATAGAGTTGCAATGAGTTCTAGGGATTCCAAGTGATAAATCTCTTCCTTAATATAAACCTAACCCTTTGGTCCAGGTGGAAGGTCCCTAACCACAATTAAGCCCTAGATACTAAGATCACCTCAACGCTTCACTTCGTTGCACACGCAACTAAGCCCCAGCGGAAGTTCATCCCTTAGATCATTCACTCTATTATGACCGCAAAGAACTCGAGGAACGGAGATAGAATCTATCACGCAGGAGGGGAAAGGGACGCTCCTGTACCTCTCGACTCACCCTCTTAACCCTCTCCAACCAAGCTTTGTCTAACGCTCATGGTGTCACTCACTCACAAGGTTACCAACAAAAACTCTCAACTCTAGTGTCACTCTAGGGGAAATGTTCATACAATCAAGCATTAAAGGTTGGAACTCACAATAAACATAAATTTATTGAAAGCATAATAAAGAGGTTCAAAGAAACAAATACATCATAGCGTTCACAATACCCGAGTACCTACTAGGGGTTTAGCTCTCCATGGAGCTAAGTACAATAAAAGAAATAGAATGTAAAAGCAATGAATCCATAAAGAAACCCCCTCGATGGTCATGTCGATGGTCTTGTGGAGAGTCATCCCAGTGAAGTAGATACGATTGCCTTCTCTGCCCCTCTGATAGTGTCTAGTAGACACATCCCGATGATGAGCCTGGTGATGTAAGGTGATCAGTACTTGTGTGTTTGACAATGCTCCCCGCAAGTGCACGGAGTTGTTGAAGTAATAAATCCCAGGTGAGTGGGGTATTGTATCCACAGGGAAAAGGGAATAAGAATACTTAATTTGCTTCTTAACTATATGATAGATAAATAGTGATATATGTGACAAGATTCAATTCTCAAAAATAAAGCAACCCGAAAGAGATTAATAGTAAAGGAGAAGGTAAGGAAATCAATAAAGATGGGGTACTCGGGTATTGGTTCGCCTAGGAAAATCATTTCAAGTGCAAGAACTCTATATTATGCTTCCTAACTAATGCAATGGTGAGTCAGGATGGTTGATCACCGACAAGTGTACGTGGTCGCCAAGTAATACCTTGTGGAAAAGCCCAAGGATCGTATTCCACGGGGCTAAGGAGCTCCTACTACTCCTCCATCACTCACTTTCTAACATTACAACTCAAGCATGGTATACTACTCTAATACGAGCAAGAATGTAAAAAAAACACAGTTATAGTAATTCCAAGGCAAGCAAGAAAATCACAAGAGCAATGATGCTAAGAATAGGCCTAGGGATGAGGATTCCCAAAAGGGGTCATCATGATATAAGGATGCATAAAAATAAATGGCAAGGGTGATTTAGACCGATGGACCTCAAAATTATTTCAACCCCAATTTCTTGGTGGCTAAACTCTAATCCCGTACAAATGATGACAAGGATCTCTCATTAATCATATTCCTACGTTTGCATTGAGTACAAGGAGATCACGCGATAAGGATGCATTTAACCTAAGTTTATCCTCATGGTTGGGAGGGGCTACCTACATCCAATTTCTCGGCATGTTGGTCAAAGATTACGCCTTTTAGCTCATTAACGATCTAATACGCGCGAGTAGGTCACATCTACGTGTACAACTCAAATAAGAACTAAGGATTTCTCCACATAATAGTTCTAGGCATGAAACACAATGAACCAAACCATAAATGACACCAATGCACTCCAAATGTAAATGTAGCATCCAAAATACATGATGAACCCCCCAAGGTTCACCTACATCCGATGGCCTTTGGGGTCTAGTGTGCCATCATACAAACAAGCCTATTAATCTCAACAAAAACAAGAAGTAAATGCATAAATGACACTCCCTAGTCCGAATGATGATGAAGAAGGAAAAATGCCGGCCGAATGATGCTTCCTCAAGCCCAAGGAAAGCCGAATACTCCTCCTACTTTGATGATGAAGCTTTCCCCTTTAAATCTAGCCCTTGATCTTCCCAAGCCTCAAGCCACAACACTCTTCAAAATAATCTCTTCCTTTCTCCTCTTCTTCGCAAGTGCTGGCTACCAAGGATACTCACAAGTCTCTACTCGAAAATTCTCCTCTATATATATCACTCATCCTCCCCTAAAATGGCCTCCATCCCTAGTGGTATACCACTCTCTATGAGTTCAATCCCGGGTGGTATACTCCTCTCTATGAGGAGCTCATTCAGGTGGTATACTGGCTCCATGAAGTACTCATAGAGCTCCTCATTGACATTGTTTGGGGTAGGCAAACTCCATAAATGCACTCAGAATAGCATCTATACTGGCTCAATGAGCACCTCATTGAGCCGCTATGCCTTCAAGCAAAACTTGTTCTCTTCATTAGCTACAGTAATTATCCCAGGCTCTATACCTGGCAGCATTGAAGCTGTTTGCAGTGATTAGATTCATGACTCGAAAACCCACCAAGTGCTACAGTGGTATCTACAGTAATCTTGTTACAGTACCACTGCTACAATATTCCAACTATAGTACTTTGCTACAATAAATACGATACAGTACCATGACCTGGTTTTCTTCTCTTTTTCGCCCAAATCATATCTTCGTGTCCTCCATGTCATTTTCGTGCCCTACAAAACAAATAACACATGATTATGCAAAAAACGGGTATCAATTCTTATACAAATACATATACTAAAATACGTACATGTAGACACTTATCAAATATCCCCACAACTAAGCATTTGCTTGTCCCCAAGCAAACACATCATGAAAAACATAGATAATGATAAGAGGCTAAATGTATTACCTCCGGCTCAAATAAATACAAGACTCTACAAGCATTGGAAAATGATAAAAAAAATAATGAGTTACAAACATTAAGTACAACAAAAAGATCTTGTCTCACTTCCTATATGTCTGTGCCATGTGTGTGAACCTTGTATTTCATCTGCCCTGACCTGGTCCATCCTACTGACTTCAATCAGTACAGCTCTAGATGCTAATAACTCCACATGCAAGAGTACTCAGTCTTAAAATGCTAAGTGCTACTCTGATGAACAAGAAAGATCCTTCTAAGTCTTGAACTCGAACTAACTCCCTTTTTTTTTAAAGCCTCTAGTAGGTAGCCAAAAAGATCACTAGGGTTTTTTATTTTCATTTCATTTCATTTTTTTTCTTTTTCGAGTCCGACTAACATAGACTGCACCAAAAATCTTTCTGGAGGGTGCACATGCTGGTTAGGCACAATAGCAACCCAACTACTCGATTACAGTCTACATAGATGCATTCATGCTTCATTAGCAGAGGAATACTAACATAGACTCATTTTTCTCTTTTCATTCATTCTTCTTTTTTTTTCATTTTCTTTTTTTACATTCATCCTAGACCATGTCTTCAGACTACTGATAAGTGTCTAAATGTAGGTGTTTTCATATATGTATCGTATGCACTTTGCATGTATTTTGTGAGGTTTGATGCCCGTTTCGCGCTTAATCGTCTATTATTTGCTTTGTAGGGCATATGGAAGCCATGGAGAACAAGAAGATATCATTTTAGCAAAAAGAGAAGAAAACAGGAATTTCATACTACCCCCATACTACCCGAGTATGGGGGCCGTATCTAGTGTAGCGATGGATTGATTTGGTGTTACGTCCGATTTCCATACTACCCGAGTATCACGGGGCCGTATGGAGGCCATATGCACCCGTATGGAACGCGAATCTAGGGTTTCGGAGTGCTATACGACCCCCATACGACCCCTATACGGCCCGTATGCCTCGGGGGGTATATATACTCACTTTTAGGGCTGATTGGGGGACTTTTGGTTGGCCGACTTTTGGGAGATCATTTGGGAGATTTTGGGCGACCTTGGGGAGGAGAAGAAGGGCAAGAAAGCTAGAAGATCATTCAAGCCCAAGGTCCAAGGATCTCAAGGCAAGAAGGCAACATCATTCAAAGGGGAGATCGATCACGACTTGAAGGAAGGAGAACCGCGGCTAGAGGAAGCGTCATTCGGCATTCCTTTGGCGGGGGAAGCGTCATTCGGCATATTCTCGCCTCATCCTTCACCATTTCATCTAGGGAGTGTCACTCATGCTTTTCTTGTGTGTTTTGCTTGATTATATTACTTGTTGTGGGATGATGACACACTAGACCCCCAAGGCCACCGGGTGTTGGTGAACCTTGCGGGGGTTTTATCATGTATTTTGGATGATTACTTGTTAATTCTTTGCTTGGGTAATTTTGAGATCTAATCCATTGTTTTCATGCTAAGTGCTACATTAAGGAGAAATCCGTAGCTCTTTTATGAATGATGCATGTAGATGAGACTTGCTCGCATGTATTAGGTCATGAATGGATTAGAAGGGGATACTTGTATCATCACGCCGAGAAATTGGGTGTTTGGTAGCCCTCCATGTAGGTTTAATCCGAAGAAGAGTAGGTTTATTCCTAAGCGAGATTTCCTTGTACTTAATGCAATCGTAGGAATGTAGATTTGGAAGAAATTCCTATCTATGTTCGTATGGGATTAGGGTTCAATCGCCGAGAAATTGGGGTTGTTCTAATCTTGGAATCTCATGGTCCAATTTACCCTTGCATCTTTAAATCATCATCCATGTTGCATGATAACCCCTCAAGGGGATCCACATCCATAGGCCTTTGCACTTCATTGATTCTCTTGCTTGCTTATTGCTTGTTCTCTCTAATTTGCTAGCAAATCTTGTGTTTAGTTTTATTTGTATTTAGTAGAGTAAATCCATCACTTAAGATCTTAGGCTAGATAATAGCTCGAGAAGGAGTAATAGGAGATCCTTAGCCCCGTGGAATACGATCCTCGTGTCTTTGCACGAGGTATTACTTGGCGATCCCGTACACTTGCGGGGATGCGATCAACTACTCTGTATGCCACAAAATTAGGGCTAGCTCAACAAGATTTAGGAGTTCTTAAGAGTTCATTGAAAGAAAGAACTTAGAATTCTAAGGCCAAGTACTCAAGCTTGTGTGTTAAAGCAATCAAGAGAGATAAAGTAGTCATGTTGGCTATTCCCAGGGCATCAACACAAGATTCAGTACACAAGAAAATACTAGAGGTGAAATAAGATTCAATAAAGCACACAAAGCATGTAACTCACATCAATCATTAAACCATGCTAGAAGAGTCTTACAAGAATGAATAAGCCATCATGGGTACACTAGCATCTAAATAATAATCCTAATACATACAATACACCCATCCCCCACCTAGTGTTGTACATTGTCCCCAATGTACACTAATCATGAAAAACATAATAATATGTGTAATGAAAATAATGGAGGAGGGTGGAACAAACTTCCCCAGTTAAATCTTGTGCACACGGCGAGAGCTGACCCGAATAAAAGGTGTTGCAAGCTTTTCATGTCGGGTCTGGCTTCCACGGGATGTGGAGAGGCTCACCAAGCTCTCTTAATGCCCTGCACGGCATAAAGGGGCATCATCATTCCAAACAAAAATTAAGATTGCAAAAATAAATGCTAGGGAGTAGTCAAAACACACAAATACTAGATGAAGAGTAGCAAAGTTCAACACAAGGTTTGTAGGGCATCCCCTCCCTAACTTATTAAAATCAAACAAACACACTTGCATCAAAAGTAAAGCAAAGAAATAAACTAAAGAAGTAAAGCAAATGTCCATGCTCAAATGTCCAACTAGTCATCACAAGATGTTGAAGATGTGGTTGTCTTGGTGTGCTTCGAAATTGCTCAAAACCTCCAAAGTAAGTTGGTGAAAGGTAGGATCATCAATTGAGAATAGATTCACCACAAACCATGTGAAAGTAATTCCTTGAATTGTTCATGCATCCCAAATATTTCCAGAATACCCCATTATATGTGATGAAGTGTGCCACATGGTTTGGTCTTCGAAACTTCACACTTCGTCTTATGATAAGAATGCTTAAAGTGTGGTTCTTCGGGGTTGGAATTGTGTTTCTTGGACGTTTGGAGGCAAATTTCTTGACTTGTGGCATTCCTACATCAATAAAAATTCAAATAAGAATGAAAGGAATCCAAGAGAATGCATAATGTGGCATGAAAATGGCTAAAACATGAAGAAAATGGAGTGAATAGGATCCATGCGGGCATATGGAGCCTGTATGGATACCATTCAATTTTAAAGAGTTTCCCCACATCATGAATTTGGAAAAAAATTTTACATAAATTCGAAATGTTTCAAAGACTTGATGATAATACCACAAAATATAAGATAAAAGCTTGAAATAATCCACAGAAATACTCAAGAAAGCAAGAAGAAAAGAAAAGAAAAAATTTCATCAATAGCAAGTTTCATACCAACATGATTTGAAAACACATGAGTGGAGCTAGAAGACAATCACTAGATCAACTTCCCAAGGAGATGTGGAGATGATTTAGAACATTCCTTGGTGAGATCCAGCCATGGATAGATGGATCATGGAAGCTAGGGTTCGGTTGGAGAAGAAGGAGAATGAAGAGAGAGACAAGATGGCAATGTTCATATGAAGAATAAGAGTCTTCATGGCCTCTATGGGGTGCTCATAGAGCCCGCGAGGAGTAGTGTAAAAGTTTTGAATTTTCTTGATGGTCTCTATGCGCTCCTCATAGAGCCCGTGAAGCCTAGTTAAAAAGTTTTTGGATGGTCTTTGATGGTCTCTATGAGCTCCCTCATAGAGCCCGTGAAGCCTAGTTAAAAGTTTTCGGAATTTTTCTCGCAGCCTCTATGAGCTCCCTCATAGAGCCCGTGAGACTCTAAAAAAACTTGGTTTAAAGTTTTTGGTTGCTTCTCCAAACACATGGCCATGGTTACAAAATGATCTAAAATCATCTCCAACATGAAATAATGGTTCAAAGTTTCAATCTAACACATCAAATTATAGCCCACACAAGTACAATTTCACAATAAAATCAAGTAAACAACCACATGGACAATGATCATGATAAATAAAATAATGAGAGCAAGGACTTATTCACATTAGCAACTCTAAGAAAATACAAAAAAAATGACAAGAACATGAACACAAAGAACACACAAACATGAAAATAAACCACCAAATGCTTGGGTTGTCTCCCAAGAAGCGCTTGTTTAATGTCACGAGCCTGACGTACCTTTTCACGTACCTTACGGAGGTTCGAATAATTTGAAATTTCCCCCGGTCATCTTTGAATTGTTGGTGCTTCTTCCCGGTAAATTCAAAGACATCAATGAATGAATTTCACACTTTTCATGAACAAAGGGAGGTGAAGATTGTACCTTCTTTTCTTGAGGTGTTTGATGAGAATGAGTACTACCTTTCTTCTTCTTTCCCTGAACCTCCCTCCAAATCTTTTTCAACATTGAATCTTTCTTTTCTTTTTCTTTGGCATTGGTGCACATAACCTTCTCCATTGGCCACTTCAAATTGGAACTTGGAAGAGGAGAGTGAGGTTCTTCTTGATCTTCATTTTCTAGCTCTCCCAAGTACTCATCCAATGGGTTTAATGATAGTACTTCCTGCACACAATCAAGAATTAAAAGTTCAGTTTCATCAACAAAATAAAGCATGTCATCATGGTCTAAAGAATGTTTCATGGCCGCCGGTAGAGTGTACACTGCTTCTTCCTCAGCAACTCTTAATGTTAATTTTCCTCCTTTAAGGTCAATTAGGGCACCGGAGGTAGTGAGGAATGGCCGACCAAGAATGAACGGTGTCTCCACATCTTCATCAATATCCATGATGACAAAATCCACAGGGAACACAAATTTGTCCACCCGGACAATCACATCTTCTACAATCCCACGAGGCTACCTTGTTGATCGATCCGCCAATTGTAAAATCATTCTCGTGGGTCTAAGTTCCTCAAGACCAAGCTTCACGTACATGGTGTAAGGTATAACATTAATGCTTGCCACCGAGTCCGTTAGGGCATTTTCTTGAACCCCACCCTTAAGTACACATAGGATTATGAAGCTTCCCGGATCTTTCAATTTTTGTGGGAGCTTCTTCTACAAAATGGCTGAGCAATTTCCCGTGAGTGCAACTGTGCCCTCTTCTTCCAATTTTCTCTTGTTTGTTAGCAATTCCTTCAAAAACTTGGCATATGACAAGATCCCCTTGCGTATATCCCGCAAGTGCACGGGTTTGTCGAAGTAATAATCCCAGATGAGCGGGTATCGAATCCACAGGGAGTAGAGAATAAAAAACACTTAATCCGCTTCTTAGCTATGTGAAAAATCAGTAGTGATAAGTGTGACAATGATTCAATTCTCAAAAGGAAAAACAACAAGTAAGAGAGCACGAGTAAAGGAGGAAATAAGGCAATCGATAAAGATGGGGTACTCGGATAATGCTCCTCCTAGGATAATTGTTTCAAGTGCAAGAACCCTCTATTATGCTTCCTAATCAATGCAATGGTGAGTCATGGAAATCCTTAAATATATAGTCCTAAATCTAAGGTCAACTATGCCTAACTCTATACATGTCTTGGAGGAGAGATTAGATAACCTCTCAACCTCGCACTGGAATAGAGTTTCAATGAGCTCTAGGGATTCCAAGTGATAAATCTCTTCCTAATTATAGACCTAACCCTTTGGTCCAGGTGGAAGGTCCCTAACCACAATTAAGCCCTAGATAATAAGATCACCTCAACGCTTCACTCCGTTGCATGCGCAACTAAGCCCCAGCGGAGGGTCATAACTTAGACCATTCACTCTATTATGGCCGCAAAGAACTCGAGGAACGGAGGTAGAATCTATCACGCCGGAGGGGAAAGAGAACGCTCCTATACCTCTCGACTCACCCTCTCAACCCTCTCCAACCTAGCTTTGTCTAACCGTCGTGGTGTGTCACTTACTCACAAGGTTACCGACAAGAACTCTCAGCCCTAGTGTCACTCTAGGGGAAATGTTCATACAATCAAGCATTCAAGGTTGGAACTCACAACAAACATCAATTAATTGAAAGCATAATAAAGAGATTCAATGAAACAAATACATCCTAGGGTTCACAAATACCCAAGTACCCACTAGGGATTTAGCTCTCCATAGAGCTAAGTACAATCAAAGAAATAGAATGTAAAAGCAATAAATCCATAGAGAAACCCCCTCGATAGTCGTGTTCATGGTCTTGTGGAAAGTCCCCTACTCGTCGTCCAAGGATTCCCTTGTCTGGTATAGGATACACCTCGACGGAAGCTCCCCTACCAACCTTCTTCCTAAGGAATGACAATGTCGGAGCCGTAGAACCTCTCCAAAACCTAAGCCAATACCTCTAAAAACCCTAGCTGAAACCCTCTCTCAAGTTGGGGAAAAGATTGAGAAAAGAATATTGAAATCGGGGTTGAAATCGACTATAAATAGGGCTAGAATCGGTCATCCACACGGTCCTGTGGATTTTTCACAAGCCCATGTTGAATTTCCACATGGGCATGGGTAATTTCCACACACCCGCATGGATTCTCTGGAATTGTGATTTTCGGCCGGCTGTGAACAGTGTTGCTTCAGTACTTTTGCTACAGTGCTTTTCTACAGTACCTAGCCTAAAATACTTCCCGAGTCCATACTTTCATTGAGGTGACGCAAACGGGCACACGTTCACGTCGTGGATCATTTTGCTTCTTTAATGACGGACAAGTTGGTGGAGATCTTGTTCTATGTGCATAAGTCGGAATGCTTGAGTGTGACTGCCCTTGTGCCCCTCCAAATGGTTGTGCTAACTCAAATACGAGGAGGTTGGCACACACTCTAGCATCTCACACCCGACCTATGTCCTCGCGTTTTAACCTTAGCAAGATTTCCTCCAAAATCGGTGTATTATGATCCACATTGGTTTCTTTCCTTCATCCTCGGCGTCACAACCCTCCCTACACGAAAGTAACATAAAATCACACATATTAGTGTAAAAACCCGATAAAAGTAATGCTCAACATAAGGAAAGAATGCTTCTAACTAGTTCCCCTTGCGTATATCCCGCAAGTGCACGGGTTTGTCAAAGTAATAATCCCGGGTGAGCGGGTATCGAATCCACAGGGAGTAGGGAGTAAAGATACTTAATTCAATTCTTAGCTATGTGGAATATCAACAATGATAAGTGTGACAATGATTCAATTGTCAACAATTAAAAGCAACAAGTAAGAGAGCAAAAGTAAGATGGAGGTAAGGCAATCGATAAAGATGGGGTACTCGGATGATGCTTCACCTAGGATAATCGCTTCAAGTGCAAGAACTCTCTATTATCCTTCCTAATCAATACAATGGTGAGTCGTGGAAATCCTTACATACATAGTCCCAAATCTAAGGTCAACTATGCCTAACTCTATTCGTGTCCTGGAGGAGAGATTAAATAACCTCTCAACCTTGCACTCGAATAAAGTTGCAATGAGCTCTAGGGATTGCAGGTGATAAATCTCTTCCTAATTATAGACCTAACCCTTTGGTCCAGGCGGAAGGTCCCTAACCACAATTAAGCCCTAGATACTAAGATCCCCTCAATGCTTTACTCCGTTGCACGCCCAACTAAGCCCCAAGTGCAGATTCATCCCTTAGATCATTCACTCTAATATGGCCGCAAAGAACTCGAGGAATGGAGGTAGAATCTATCACGTTGGAGGGGAAAGGAGACGCTCCTGTACCTCTCGACTCACCCTCTCAACCCTATCCAACCTAGCTTTGTCTAACGCTCGTGGTGTGTCACTCACTCACAAGGTTACCAACAAAAACTCTCAACCCTAGTGTTAATCTAGGAGAAATGTTCATACAATCAAGCATTCAAGGTTGGAACTCACAATAAACATCAATTTATTGAAAGCATAATAAAGAAGTTCAATGAAACGAATACATCCTAGGGTTCACAATCACCCAAGTACCCACTAGGGGTTTAGCTCTCCATAGAGCTAAGTACAATCTAAGGAATCCAATGTAAAAGCAATGAATCCATAAAGAAACCCCCTCGATGGTCATGTCGATGGTCTTGTGGAGAGTCCTCTACTTGTCGCAAGGGATCCTTTGTCCGGCCTAGGATACACCTCGCCGGATCGATGCCGATGAAAACTCTCCCAATAACCTTCTTCCAAATGACGCGCAATATCGGAGCCGTAGAACCTCTCCAAAACCCTAGCCAATACCCCTCAAAATCCTAGCCGAAGCCCCCTCTCAAGTTGGGGAAAAGATGGCGAAAAGAATACCAAAATCGTGTTTCCAATAGAGTTCAGAGAGTGAGTAGTGCACTAAGTGTAAATCGGGCAAATATTCCTAAAATTTCAAGCAAGACTAGAGCATGAAAACATTCAATGTTAACAATTCTCCTAGACTTAAGAATACAATCATTGCAACTAAGGTGAACCGCTATTGGCTATGTGAGCATATATCAATCAAGAACAATTAGAAAAGATATGTGCATTTTGAAACTCCCGCCTACACTTAGGTTGTACATTGTCCTCAATGTACACATGCAAGCTCACTCAAAATATATCATTCAAAAATAGATGTGGGAGAAGCAATCAAAGCAATACTCCCCTGACTCCTAGTGTTGCATTTGATGAAGCTAATTCATTGGGAGTAGTGTTCCAACGGGTTGTGAAGCTCACACGGCTAAGATGCCGAAGCCCCTTGGCCATGCCCATGACTAACTCTTAATTCCCAAGATGACAAGACCATCTGCACGCATACACGAGGGGGTTCAGTGAAGCTCAAGAAAAACAAAAATAACTCGAGTGTATAAAAGATGAAGCAATGAAGACAACTCGGTAAATGCAACATATCATAAACTCAGAAGGAACAATCCTTTATGAGTGAACAAGTCTAAAAACAAGAAAATAGAATAAAGTAAAATGCACGAAAATAAAAGAAAAGTTAAGTGTCAGAGTCGCTCTCGGGCTCCTGTGCTGCTGCTGCTGCTGAAGTGGAAGCACATGGTGGGTCCACCGGTGCTGGAGTCGAAGATGGAGGTGCTGGAGGAACTGACGGGTCCTGAAGGATTCTCGGCTACAGAATAAATGATGAGGCAATGTATCGCTCTAGGATCTGCTGTAATATGTCAAAACGTGCCATGAACTCTGTATACTGAGTGGTCTGTGTAGCCCGAATCTAGGCAATCTCTGCTCGAGCCTCAGCCACCTCTATCTGTATCACTCCCAAGGCGCTCTCGAGCCTCTCAAAATGATTATGAGCTCGAGATGGTGGAAATATATGCACGGGGGGTGGTTCCTCTGCCGCTGGAGGTGTCTCGGTCTCCATCGGCACTGGTTAGGGCTCGGGAGCGGACTGAGATGCCCCAGCTTGATCTTCAAATGGTATGTTAAGCACATAAACACCATTTGAATATTTTTGGATCAACCACATGAGCCTCATTGTCTCTAACCCAAGTGGTGCTGGTATTATCGCTTTCTCGGTTCCGCTGATTTTGTCTCACAAACCCATCCCCACAATGAGTCTGGTAATATATGGACCGGAGAAGATGACACCCAATCGAGGATATTGTCCTTGCTGCTTCAAATACTCCGCTAAAATGTGTCCCAGATGGACCAGTTCATTCCAAACCATGGAGTACAAGTACAGAAGCTCTTGCTTGTTGATGACTCCCGTGCTATCACCGTGACCATTCACTGACCTGCTTATGATGGCGTGAAGATATCTGTAACTGGGTCGAGATAAACATGAGGCCTTAGACACTCCTGGTTCATAACTCCCCTTTCCACATAATAATGGATACGCCTCAATGGGAGATAAACCCGTAATGTCAATTGGGAGATTCTCATACTCCTCAGTTTCAGTATACTCTTCATCATATAGACCAAGTCTAGTGGAAAACTGTGTGACACATATACTATGATGCTACCCAAAAGCTCTGAACTGAATCGAGTCGACACTATCAAAATAAGCATAAGAGCGGTCGAACTCAAATGAAGCAAGTACCTCCAAAGTGAGTGTGCGAATAGCAGGGTCATGAATGTTCAGTAACTTGTGCCAATTACCGACCAATAATACTTTCTCGACCTCGTCAGCCATATCATCCGCTAGTTGCACCTTCCTAAGTAACCCAACATCCGGAATTCGCGTTTGACCAAACTTAAGCTTCTCTAACCGCTCAAACCGGGCTTGATGCGCAGGGAGTGTGAATTCCATAACTTCCGGCTCAGGGGCAGGCTTTTGAGGCCGCTTAGCAACTGCTTTCTTTGATTTGGTAGCCATACCTGCATGTATAAGAAAAAGAAAATCAATCAGTTCCATTCAGGCTGCAGAAAAATAAGAACACACGGCCGTGCAAAAATTCCGCACGCCCGTGCGCTTCCACGGGGCGTGGAAACCGCACGGCCCTTGTAGCCAATCTCCATGCCACCTCTCTATCTCACTTCAATATCATCTTAAAAACAAATCATAACCAGTTTAGCAAGAAAACGATGTGTATTGACCATTTCAATCGCAGGTAATTAGTTAGATTCAAACGAATTCGAAGAAGAGAGGAAATCAAGGCTTACCGATGAGCTGCACTTAAAAACCCTTACAATCCACACAATGCTCAATCAATCAACTCGAAGACGATAGTAGCAGGGGACAAGAATGTCAAAAAAATGCTCTTTAGGCGACTTAGGTTTATTTGAGGGGAAGGGTGTGACTCTTGTATTGGGAGAGCGGATGCTCCTTTAAATCCTAGAGATCCACACGGGCGTGCGGAAGTCGTCCACGCCCGTGCGCCTGTCAAACGAAGTGTTCACAGGGGTGGACACACGCCCCTGTGGCCTTGCTGGATATTCGAGAAAAATGTATACACGCCTGTGCGGAAATTCCACACGGGCATGGACTTACACATGCCCAACTCATAGGGGTTGCCGCATGCACCTGTGTTTTCTTGGGATAGAGGGAACACCATGTAGATTTTCGCACCGGTGTGCGGAAATTACCCACGCTTGTGTGTGATTCACAAGGTCGCCCACAGGGGCGATTCCACGCCCTTGTGTGCTCTTGGGAAAATCTACCCAACTCTGCAGGAATTCACACTCCCGTGCGCAAATCACCCATGGGCGTACGACTGTCGCATGGTCGTCCACAGGGGCAGCCGCACGCCCCTATGCCTTCTTTAGATAAGCTCGCAGTATACACCCACGGGTGTTCGAAAAATTCCACACACCCGTGTGTTTTCTCTAGGTGACTTAGAAAAACCTGCAGGCTCTGCAGAAATATTCTGAACATGTTTACACACTCAGAGCATGCTCTATTATGCAAAATTTACCAGATAAAAACACGAAATAGAACTCAAACGACCAAACTTCGCCAATTCTTCACCAAACATACGATGAATAATAAAAACCCACAATAAAATCGCAGCACAAGCACTTAAAAATAGAGACACCAACACTTAACAATTTATTCATTCAAACAAACTAAACTAACAAGATAGGAAAACAGTAAACACTTGGGTTGCCTCACAAGAAGCGCTTGTTTAACGTCACTAAGCTTGACGTACCTTACCTTACCTCATGAGGGTTCATGGAGTAAAAATACTTCTATATTGTCACTGCAAATTTCTCCGCAATGGTATGGTTTCAGCCTATGTCCATTCACCTTGAATGTGCCATTCTCTGGATGACTAATCTCAATGGCTCCATGAGGTGAAACTTCGGTTACGGTATATGGACCAGACCATCTTGATTTAAGTTTCGCCAGGAATAAACGTAGACGGGAGTTGAATAGTAGTACCTGATCCCCAACTTTGAAGTCTTTCGGGATTTTAATATGCTTGTCATGCCACTTCTGAATTCTTTCCTTATATATCCTTGCATTCTCATATGCCTTCATCCTCCATTCATCTAGCTCATTGAGATGTAATATTCGTTGCTTTCCAGATTTGCGCAAGTCGGAATTCATCACTTTAATTGCCCAATACGCTTTGTGCTCTAACTCCACCGGTAAATGGCAAGATTTTCCATACACTAGATTATAGGGAGTGGTCCCTATTGGTGTTTTGTATGCTATTCTATGAGCCCAAAGCGTATCGTCCAACCTTTCAGACCAATCTCATTTACCTTGTTCCACTGTTGTAGGTAAGATTCTCTTGAGCTCTCTGTTTGTAACCTCCACTTGCCCACTCGTTTGCGAATGGTAAGGTGTCGCAAGATGATGATGAACCCCATAACGCTTTAACACTTTCGCCAATTGTGCGTTACAAAAATGTGTTCCCCTATCACTAATGATAATTCTTGGAGTTCCGTATCGAGCAAATAACTTCTTAAGAAATTTCACCACAGTTCTTGCATCATTAGTCAGAAGAGCCTGGGATTCCACCCACTTGGAAACATAGTCAACTGCTACCAAAATGTATTGATTGCCATTGGACTTTGGAAATGGTCCCATGAAATCAATTCCCCATACATCAAACACCTCACAAAATTGCATAGGATTTTGAGGCATCTCATCCCTTCGTGATAAGTTTCCAGCCCTTTAACAACTATCACATCATAAAACAAATTGATGAACATCTTGGAATAAAGTCGGTCATTAGAACCAGTAGCTAGAACCTTCTCTGCAGTTCGACTTGATGCATAGTGCCCCCCACTGGGCCTGAGTGACAATGTGCAATGATGTTCCACCATTCCTACCTAGAAACACACCTTCGCACTACCTGATCTGCACAAATATAGAACATGTGTACGGATCTTACCAGAAAAAATTCTTAAGGTCACTGAAAAATTTCTTCTTCTGTTGAAAGCTTAAGCCCTGCTTCAATACCTTTCCTGACAGATAGTTTGCAAAATCCGCAAACCATGGGGTATCTTCTGATTCTGATTCCTGTACCGCATACAGGTGTTCTTCAGAGAAGAAATCATTAACTTCCTTGCTTGCCGATTCTTGCCCCTCATAACCCTCTAATCTTGACAAATGATCGGTAACCACATTCTCTGTCCCCTTTTTATCTTTGATTTCCATATCGAATTCTTGCAACAACAATATCCACCGAATCAATGTCGGCTTCGCATCTGCCTTGTTCATGAGATAACGGAGTACAGAATGATCTGTGAACACGGTGACATTAGACAGGATGAGATATGGTCTGAATTTATCAAAAGCATACACTACTGCTAATAATTCCTTTTCAGTAGTGGTGTAATTCTCTTATGCACTTGTGAGAGTCTTGCTAGCATAATAGATCGGTTGAAATTGCTTATTTCTTCTCTGACCCAAAACTGCTCCCACTGCATAATCGCTAGCATCACACATTACTTCGAATGGCTCATCCCACTTCGGTGTTGTTAGGATTGGTTATTGCACTAACTTCTCTTTCAATACATTGAATGCATTCAGACAGTCATTTCCAAAGTCAAAAGGGGTATCCTTCTCCAGAAGTTTGGTCAACGGTTGGGAGATTTTCGAAAAGTCCTTAATAAATCTTCTGTTAAAACCTACATGACCCAAGAAACTGCGGATCCCTATTACATTCGTAGGTGGTGGAAGCTTGTCAATTATCTCAATCTTCGCCTTATCCACCTCCATACCTGCCTGAGAAATCTTATGTCCAAGGACAATGCCTTCTTGTACCATAAAGTGACACTTCTCCCAGTTAAGGACGAGATTCGTCTCTTCACATCTCACTAATACTCTTTCCAAATTGTTTAAGCAAGCATCGAAAGAGTCCCCGAACACTGAAAAATCATCCATGAAAACTTTGATAATATCTTCGAGAAAGTCATCTAAAATTGTCGTCATGCAGCGCTGAAATGTTGCAGGGGCATTACACAACCCGAAAGGCATTCTTCTATAAGCAAAGGTACAATAAGGGCAAGTAAATGTGGTTTTCTCCTGATCTTCTGGGGCTATCGGAATTTGAAAGTATCCTGATATGCCATCAAGGAAACAGTAGAAATGATGCCCCGCTAGTCGCTCCAACATTTGGTCAATGAATGGCAAAGGAAAGTGATCTTTCCGAGTGACGTCATTTAGTCTTCTATAATCAATGCGACTCGCCAACCAAGAATCGCGTCCTCGTGGGGATTAAATCATTCTTTTTCATTCCTCACTCACTGTTATTCCTCCTTTTTTTCGGGACAACTTGGGTCGTACTCACCCACTTGTCATCGGATATGGGGTAGATGATTCCCTCGCATCCAAAACTTTTTATTACCTCTCGCCTAAACAACCTCCCTTCATATTCGGGTTCAATCTTTTATTGAGGTTGGATCACGATTTATAGTCATCCTCCATTAGGATCTTATGAGTGCAGAATGATGGATTTATACCCTTAATGTCAGAGATCTTCCATGCGATGGCTGATTTGTACTTTTTCAACATGCTAACAAGCTTATCCATTTGCTCTGCAGATAAGTTCGACGCCATGATTATGGGGAGTTTAGAGTCCTCCATTAGGAATGCATATTCCAAATGTGCTGGAAGAGTTTTAAGCTCAAGTTCTGGTGGTTCGACAATTGATGGCCGCAAGCTACCCTCCTTCAATTTATTAATCTCCTCGAAATCATTCAGCTCATGTTCATAGTTACTCTCTTCCTTTTCCACCTGGAAATCTATTTCTTTATAATCTGCAATGGATATCAACGTGTCCATTCCACATAATTCCAAATTTGAAATAGCAACTCCAACTGAAAAAAGTTCTTGCTTCTGATCTTGATAGGAAGAATCAAACCTAGCAAGGATTCTTTCTACACTCTCCTCTAACTGGTCACTCATTGACACTGAAGTGGATTCCTCAAACTGCTTTATCACATTATCTAATTTACAGCTTTACCCTTGAATCCTGGTAATGTACTCTTCAACCAATTCTTCTAATGGCTGTTGAGTTGTACATTGTCCATGGTAAGAATAACACGATATGTCATTCCATGCAACTGTTTGAACTTTCTGCTATACGTGTTCAACCATTCTCATGATAGTATCAAATGATTCAAACATGTTAATCATTTTATGCAACAAAAAGAAATAAGGAAAAGTTAGAGCAATGATAGAATAAGGAGATATGAAATAGAATGTGTGGTGAAATAGCTAAGAAAACAAAGTACAAAGTATCTCTAAATGCCTAGCTCCCCGGCAACGGCGCCAAAAACTTGACAAGTTCCCCTTGTGTATATCCCGTAAGTGCACGGGTTTGTCGAAGTAATAATCCCGGGTGAGCGGGTATCGAATCCACAGGGAGTAGGGAGTAAAGACACTTAATTTGATTCTTAGCTATATGGAATATCAACAATGATAAGTGTGACAATGATTCAATTCTCAACAATTAAAAGCAACAAGTAAGAGAGCAGAAGTAAGGAGGAGGTAAGGCAATCGATAAAGATGGGGTACTCGGATGATGCTTCACCTAGGATAATCGCTTCAAGTGTAAAAACTCTCTATTATGCTTCCTAATCAATGCAATGGTGAGTCATGGAAATCCTTATATACATAGTCCCAAATCTAAGGTCAACTATGCCTAACTCTATTCATGTCCTCTCAACCTCGTACTCAAATAAAGTTGCAATGAGCTCTAGGGATTCCAGGTGATAAATCTCTTCCTAATTATAGACCTAACCCTTTGGTCCAGGCGGAAGGTCCCTAACCACAATTAAGCCCTAGATACTAAGATACCCTCAACGCTTCACTCTGTTGCACGCGCAACTAAGCCGCAGCGGAGATTCATCCCTTAGACCATTCACTCTATTATGGCCGCAAAGAACTCAAGGAACGGAGGTAGAATCTATCACGTCAGAGGAGAAAGGGGACGCTCCTGTACCTCTTGACTCACCCTCTCAACCCTCTCCAATCTAGCTTTGTCTAACGCTCGTGGTGTGTCACTCACTCACAAGGTTACCAACAAGAACTCTCAACCCTAGTGTCACTCTAGGGGAAATGTTCATACAATCAAGCATTCAAGGTTGGAACTCATAATAAATATCAATTTATTGAAAGCATAATAAAGAAGTTCAAAGAAACGAATACATCCTGGGGTTCACAATCACCCAAGTACCCACTAGGGGTTTAGCTCTCCATAGAGCTAATTACAATCAAAGAAATAGAATGTAAAAGCAATGAATCCATAAAGAAACCCCCTCGTTGGTCATGTCGATAGTCTTGTGGAGAGTCCTCTACTCGTAGCAAGGGATCCTTTTTCCGGCCTAAGATACACCTCGCCGGATCAATGCCGAAGAAAGCTCTCCCAATAACCTTCTTCCAAATGACGCGCGATGTCAGAGCCGTAGAACCTCTCCAAAACCCTAGCCAATACCCCTTAAAACCCTAGCCGAAGCCCTCTCTCAAGTTGGGGAAAAGATGGAGAAAAGAATACCAAAAGCGGGGCTGAATCGGCTTTAAATAGTGCTGGAATCGAGCGACTCCACGGGCGCAGACGGTACACGCGTAGTGCGGAATTTCCACACTGCCATGGATAATTTCCACACGCCCGTGTGGATTCTCTGTTTCTCTGATTTCTCGGCCGGCTTTGAACAGTGCTGCTACAATATATGCTACAGTACAGAGAGTAGGAAATGTTGGAAGTGCTTAGCCTTAGGTACATTCCAAACAATGTGCTACAGTACATTCTCTATTTCTCTGTTTCTCTTATCAAACTCCCCCACAGTTAAGCTTTTTCTTGTCCTCATGCAAAAATTAAACATTCTGTGCATAGATGAAGGAAATATTGGAAGTGCTTGGCCTTAGGTTCACCAAAGTGTACAGAGAGATCATTCTACAAGTGAGGGAAATTTCAACATTAAATACAAAAAAACAAAGCTCTAGCTAAACACTTGAATAAAAAAGGACAACAAACCCGAAATCGTGTACGTGTGTGAACTCACTCAAAACAACCTAAGGTATACTCCTCGAAGTTGTAAGTACAAGGGACTTATTTTTCTACAAGAGTGACAACAATTTCAAAGATGGTAGTAGCTTCACACATCCTCTAAGGTAGGCCTTTCCAAAGCGGCCGCTAAGGTGGCTTTCACACTTTCTAGGTTGTAGCTCTTTCTACCGGAGTGGTAGCTTTCACTCATCCTATGAGATAGCTCTTTCTCTCATTAGGGCATAACTAGTATCCGACTTATGAGAGTAGCTTCATACTACATAGGTGGTATCTCTTTCCACCCAAAATGCAAAAAAAAACAAGAAAACTATTTTGTTCCTTCTTTTCATCATTCATTTTTCTTTTTCAGAATTTAACACAAGAAACAACTATAACTAGTCCCTTTAACATCGAACATGAGTTTCCAATAGAGTTCAAAGAGTGAGTAGTGCACTGAGTGTAATTCAGGTTAAAAAATTCCTTAAAATTCAAATAAAACTAGAGCATGAAGATATTCAATGTTAAAAATTCTCCTAAACTCAAGAATACAATCATTGCAACTAAGGTGAACCGCCATTAGCTATGTGAGCATGTATATCAATCAAGAACAATAAAAAGGATGTGTGCACTATGAAACTCCCCCCCACATTTAAGTTGTACATTGTCCCCAATGTACACATGCAAGCTCACTCATAATGTATATCAATGAAGAATATATGTGGGAGAAGCAATCAAAACAATATTCCCCTGACTCCTAGTGTCGCATTTGATGGAGCTAAGTCCTTGGGAGTAATGCTCCAACGGGTTGTGAAGCTCACACAGTCAAGTGCCAAAGCACTTTGGCCGTGCCCATGACAAAGTTTCAATTCCCATGATGACAAGACCATCTGCACGCATACACGAGGGGGTTCAGTGAAACTCAATAAAACAAAAAATAACTCGAGTATATATAAAAGCTTGACAATGAATACAACTCGAGATGCAAAATTAAAATAAACTCAGAAGGAAACTCCTTTCTGAGTGAACAAGCCTAAAATAAAATGCAAAATAAAGAAAATGCAGAAAAATAAAGTCAAATATCGGTGTCATGCTCTATCGACTCCTCTGCTACTACTGGTGGTGGGGAAACATAAGGTGGATCCACCGATGCTGGTATAGGAGATGGGGGTGCAGGAGATACTGAGGGGGGCTGAGGAGTCCTCGGTCGCAAGACAAATGAGGAGGCGACATCTCGCTCTAAGATCTGCTGTAATAAGTCGAAACGTGCCATGAACTCTGTGTACTGAGTGACTTGTATGGCCCTGATCTCGGCAATCTCTGCCGAGCCCTCGCCCACCTGCTCTGCAACACTCCCACCGCACTCTCGAGCCTCTCAAAGCGATCATGGGCTCGAGATGGTGAAAACATACGTACAGGGGGAGCGTCCTCTGCCGCTGATGGTGCCTTGGTCTCCATCGGTATTGACTAAGGCTAGGGAGCAGGCTGGGAAGCCTCGGCATGATCACCCTCACCCTCGCCTATCTCTCAGTCGGGTAGCACCAACGCATAAACCCCCGTCCGAACTTTCTACGCACCATGCCCATCAATCTCAGTGTCTCTAAACTCGTGGGGGTAGGTATACTCGCCTTCTCACCTACATGAATCGAATCTAAGAGACCCATGCCCAACACTAATCTCGTAATGTAGGGGCCAAGAAGATCACTCCCGCCCAGCATAATGCCTCCGATGTCCGATGTACTCGCCATGATGTGTCCTAAGTGAATCGGCAAATCACCGCACCATCGAGTACAAGTATAGAAGCTCCCTCGCCGCTCGTAATGCCGCAGCTATCACCACGGCCATTCACCCGACCTACTCATGATGGCATGTAAATATCTCAGTATGCGGTCGGGAAAGGCACGTAGCCTTGGACACCCCCTGACTCGATCGACCCTCGACGATATAGCACTCTGAACCTCTCTCGCGGGGTCAAGGCTCCGGGATAATCGCCCAGAATCGAGAGTACTCCTCGGTCTCGTGAATGCCTCCTCATACAAGCCATGTAGAACTGAAAACTGAGTGATGCTCAAGCTATGGTGGTGTCCAAGTGCTCTAAACTAAATTGTGTCCAAACTATCAAAGCTAGCGCACGATCTATCAAACTCGAATGATGATAGCACCTCCAAAGGTAAACTCTCGATGGTCGGGCTCTTTTAATCGCTAATAACTGCCGCCAACCACCGTCAAACGAGATCCTAGACCTCATCACGAACTCATCTCCCCGCTTTAGATCTCTCAAGATACTTGTGTCCGTGAATCGAGTCCGTCTCGAACCGAGTCTCAACAAGCGCTCATAGCAAACCCGATGCTCGAATCGTGGAAACTCATGCCCTCGTGCTCGTGGGATGACTTACGCGGCCTCTTATCAGCTTTCTTCTTCGACCGAGGTGCCATAATCTACAAAATTTGAAACGAAATCGATAAAACAAGTTGATAAACTAATGGTATAGAAATCCACACGGTCATGTGGAATTTTCGCACGCCCGTGTGGATCCACGGGGCGTGAAAAGCGCATGGCCGCACCACAAGAATCCAAAAATACAACTTGAAAAAACTTCTAACTTCGTTCTAAACATAAATCACCTTTCTAATTGAAGAAACGAAGCATTATTAACCAAATTTATCTATGAAAATCATGAATTGATGAAGGAAATCATAAATAGGGCTTACTGACGAATTAAAATGAAATAACTATGAATCGGCTGAAAAACCTTGCAACAATCCTACCAAATCAGTGCTAGGAGGTCGGGGGTTGATGTGAAAGTGCTCCCAAATGAATGGAGGGTGTGAGGGAGAAGAGAAATGATTATTCTTTAAAAAGAACTCGTGCTTCTTGGCGTTCTATAAATCCACATGGTCGTGCGGAAATTACCAATGCCCGTGCGCCCCCACAGGAGAGCTTCACAGGGGCCGGTGCACGCCCCTAGGCGCTCTCGGGAAAAACTCTCACTGACTTTGAACACTCTCACACGGGTGTGCGGAAAATACCCACGGCCACCCACAAGGGCAGCCGCACGCCCTTGTGGCTTCTCTGAAAATCCGAGAAAAATCGCTAAGTGTTCCACACGCCCGTGCGGAAATTCCGCACGGCCGGGGGCATTCACAAGCCCAGCTCACAAGGGTGATCGCACGCCGTTGTGGATTCTCAGGATGGAGAGAACTCCTCTGCAGAGTTTAGCACTGGCGTGGAAATTACCCACACTCTTGCAAGTTTCACAAGGTCACCCACAGGGGCGAGTTCATGCCCCTGTGCGCTCTCGGTATAATTTTTGACAAACTCTGTAGGAAATCACACGCCCGTGCAGAAATTACCCATGGGTGTGTGATATTCGCACGGTCGTCCACAGGGGCAGCCGCACGCCCCTGTGCCTTCTCTGGATGAGCTCGCAATACAAAAACACGGGCGTGTGGAAATTCCACACGCCCGTACATTTTCACTGGATGCCTTAGAAAAACCTGCAGGCTCTGTAGAAAGTTTCTGAACATGTTTACACACTCAGATCCTGCCCTAGTATGCAAGTTTTACCAGTGAAAAACATGGAATAAAGCTCAAATGACATAAATTCGCCAATTCCACATAAACACACACGATGAATACTCAAAGCCCACAAGAAAATCTCAACACAAGCATCTAAAAACCAAGACACCAACACTTAACAAATTATTCATGCAAACAAACTAAACTAGAAGATAAGAAAACAGTAAACACTTGGGTTACCTCCCAAGAAGCGCTTGTGTAACGTCACTAAGCTTGACGTACCTTGTCTTACCTCACGGGGGTTCATAGATGAAGGTTGCCCTCTTACCCATGGTTTGAAAGCATGATGTGCAAAGTCTCTTGAGGATAGAGGATGAATTATCGGGCTTCGGACCACCTAACGATGGTTCATCCAACTCCTTCGGTTTACGGGCATCTCCAATAGCCTTGGAGTGTTTCCGGTGGCATCTCCTAGCCCTCTTCATTTTCCGGAGCACCTTCTTCAAGATCCCCGGGGTAGATGGTACTTCTTCCATCAAACTAGCATCATTACTTCTTCATAATCCTCCTCTTGGTCGAACAAAGCCTCGTATGGGTCTGGATTGAACATTTCCTGCATGTATTCATCAACAATCTCATCTGTAGTGTCTAGAAAGTATAAAGTATCATCGAAATCAAGAGAATGCCACATGGCTTCAGCAAGGCGGTATGTGAGCTTGTCATCTCCAACCCTCTAAGTTAGCTTTCCGCCGTCCATGTTAATCAATGCCTTGGAAGTCCGCCAGAATGGTCTCCCAAGTATCAAAGGTACATCCACATCCTCATCGATGTCTAGCACTACAAAGTCAACCGGAAAAATGTACTTGTCCACCTTGACAAGCACGTCTTCAATGATGCCTCTCTGATGTCGCATTGTTCGGTCTGCTAGTTGCAAAGTCATCCGAGTAGGCCTAGGCTCTCCCAAGCCTAGCTTTTGAAAGAAGGTGTATGGCATAATGTTGATACTGGCCCCTGAGTCCGCCAATGCCATTTCCTCACCTAGATTGCCAATATTACATGGAATGATGAAGCTTCCCGGGTCTTTCTTCTTGTTCAGCTTGTTATTTTGGAATACCGCCGAGCATGAAGCATCTAAAATCACTGAAGCACTTTCCACCAACTTCCTCTTGTTAGTCAACAAATCTTTCAAGAACTTCGCATAATTAGGCATTTGGGCCAATGCCTCAACAAAAGAAATATTAATGTGGCGTTTCTTGAACAAACTTAGGAACTTCTTGTACTGTTCATCCCCTTGGTTATTTTTCAATCTAGAGTGATAAGGGATTCTTGGCTTGAAAGGTGGGGGTGCCACCTCTTTCTCTTTGCTTGTTCCCTCTTCTACCTCTATAACTCGGGTGCGTGTTCTTTTGGCTTCTCACTCGAAAGCCTACCTTCAACCTCATGACCATTTCTCAAAGTGATCGCCTTCACGTGCTCTCTAGGGTTGGTCTTTGTATTGCTCGGCAAGCTTCCATGTGGCCTTTTAGAGAGAGACTTCGCAATTTGCCTCACCTGATTTTCAAGGTTATGCAAAGAGGCGGTGTGGTTGCGAAGTGTAGCCTCGACTGATTCAACCTTGTATTTACAGATTACACAAATCTAGTCAAGTGCTTCTCTAAGTCATTCATTCGGGTTTCCAAACCTGAGACTCTGTTTTCCACCTGAGGGGCTTGTTATTGTTGTTGAAAACCTGGTGGCCTGATAGCCTTTTGTGTACCATGATTACTCCATGAGAAATTGGGATGATTCTTCCAACCCGGATTGTAGGTATTCCTATATGGGTTTCCTTGAGGTCTCATGCCATTACCTACAAAATCAACTTTCTTCACCGAAGAAACATCACAGATAGAGATCGGGCAATCGGAGGGAGCATGTCCTCCACCACACCCAGTGTAACTAGTCATTAGCCACCACTCTATTTGAAGTTAGAAGATCTAACTTCTTACTCAAATTTTCCACTTGAGCTGCCAATGAAGTTACCGCATCTTTTTCATGGAGACCGGCCACTTTTTTCTTCTCCCTAGCATTCCATTGGTAATTGTTTAACGCCATTTCTTCAATTAACTGAAGGGCCTCATCGGGGGTCTTGTTACCTAAGGTACCTCTTGCTGCCGCATCCAAGAGTTGCCTTATACTCGGGTTCAAACCATTATAAAAGTCTGAACAATCATCCACTCCGGGAATCCGTGTTGCGGGCACTTTCTCAGGAGCTCCTTGAACCTTTCCCATGTCTCGAATAGAGACTCCAATTCCAATTGAACAAAGGATGAGATCTCATTCCTAAGCTTTGCTATTTTTCCGGGAGGGAAATAACGGGCCAGAAAAGCTTCTACTATCTCCTCCGACGTGGTAATTGACGCTCTAGGTAATGAGCATAGCCACTGCTTCGCTCTCCCCTTTAGGGGAAATGGGAAGGCTCGCAACTTGATTGCATCATCCGTCAACCAGTTTATCTTCAGTATATCATACGCCTCAAGAAAGATCTCTATATGATTGTTTGGATCTTCATCGGCCAAACCATTGAATTGTGTGGATTGCTGCAACATGTGGATGAATGTTGACTTCAGTTTGAAGTCCTGAGCTGTAATCGGGGACGCACAATAATCGACTATGTCCCCAACGCTGAAGGTCTGGCATAATCGGATAATGTTTGCTATTGCTCATTCTATTCTGCCATGTTTTTAGATTCTTCCACTTCCAAATCAGCTAAATTAGGCTGTTCTTGCATAGGCTCTTTCCCTTTTGTTGTAAGTGTATGTTCAAGCTCAGGATCTCCTTCAATCAAAATTGAGGGATTCCCTCGGGTCATAACCTAGAGCTGCACCTAAAATAAAAGAAAAAGAAATCAGAACGATGATAGAGTAAGAAGATATAAAATAGAATGTATGGTGAAATAGCTAAGAATACAAAGTACAAAGTATCCCTAAACGCCTACTCCCCGGCAACGGCGCCAAAAACTTGATAAGGTCCCCTTGCATATATCCCGCAAATGCACGAGTTTGTCGAAGTAATAATCCCGGATGAGCGGGTATCGAATCCACATGAAGTAGGGAATAAAAACACTTAATCCGCTTCTTAGCTATGTGAAAGATCAGTAGTGATAATTGTGACAATGATTTAATTCTCAAAAGTAAAAACAACAAGTAAGAGAGCACGAGTAAAGGACAAGGTAAGGCAATCGATAAAGATGGGGTACTCGGATAATTCTCCGCCTAGGACAATTGTTTCAAGTGCAAGAACCCTCTATTATGCTTCCTAATCAATGCAATGGTGAGTCGTGGAAAACCATAAATACATAGTCCCCAAATCTAAGGTCAACTATGCCTAACTCTATACATGTCCCGAAGGAGAGATTAGATAACCTCTCAACCTCGCACTCGAATAGAGTTGCAATGAGCTCTAGGGATTCCAAGTGATAAATCTCTTCCTAATTATAGACCTAAACCTTTGGTCCAGGTGGAAGGTCCCTAACTGCAATTAAGCCCTAGATACTAAGATCACCTCAATGCTTCACTCTATTGCACAAACAACTAAGCACCAGCGGAGGGTCATCCCTTAGAACATTCACTCTATTATGGCTGCAAAGAACTCAAGGAATGGAGGTAGAATCTATCACGCCGGAGGGGAAAAGGGACGCTCTTGTACCTCTCGACTCACCCTCTCAACCCTTTCCAAATTAGCTTTGTCTAACAGACGTGGTGTGTCACTTACTCACAAAGTTACCAACAAGAACTCTCAACCCTAGTGTCACTCTAGGGTAAATGTTCATACAATGAAGCATTCAAGGTTGGAACTCACAACAAACATCAATTAATTGAAAGCATAGTAAAGAGATTCAGTGAAACAAATACATCCTAGGGTTCACAAATACCCAAGTACCCACTAGGGGTTTAGCTCTCCATAGAGCTAAGTACAATCAAAGAAATAGAATGTAAAAGCAATGAATCCAAAGAGAAACCCCCTCGATTGTCTTGTCGATGGTCTTATAGAAAGTCCCCTACTCGTCGTCCAAGGATTCCCTTGTCTGGTATAGGATACGCCTCGACGGAAGCTCCCCAACCAACCTTCTTCCTAACTAATGACGATGTCGGAGCCGTAGAACCTCTCCAAAATCTAAGCCAATACCTCTCAAAACCCTAGCCGAAACCCTCTCTCAAGTTGGGGAAAAGATTGAGAAAAGAATATTAAAATCGGGGCTGAAATCGGCTTTAAATAGGGCTGGAATCGGGCATCCACATGGTCCTGTGGATTTTTCACACGCCCATGTGGAATTTCCACACGGGCGTGTATAATTTCCACATGCCCGTGTGGATTCTCTGGAATTGTGATTTTTCGGCCGGCTGTGAACAGTGTTGCTTCAGTACTTTTGCTACAGTGCTCTGCTACAGTACCTAGCCTAAAATACTTCCCGAGTCCATACTTTCATTGAGGTGACGCAAACGGGCACACGTTCATGTCGTGGATCGCTTTGCTTCTTTAATGACAGACAAGTTGGTGGAGATCTTGTTCTATGTGCATAAGTCAGAATGCTTGAGTGTGACTGCCCTTGTGACCCTCCAAATGGTTGTGCTAACTCAAATACGAGGAGGTTGGCACACACTCTAGCATCTCATACCCGACCTATGTCATCGCATTTGAACCTTAGCAAGATTTCCTCCAAAATCGGTGCATTATGATCCACATTGGTTTCTTTCCTTCATACTCGGTCTCACAACCCTACCTGCACGAAAGTAACATAAAAACACACATATTAGTGTAAAAACCTGAGAAAAGTAATGCTCAACATAAGGAAAGAATGCTTCGCATTCATATCACACAAGCACTTGCGGGATATACTTCGACAAACCCATGCACTTGCGGGATATACGCAAGGGGAACTTTTTGGACCTCTAGACTAATAAGATGAAGATGGAGGAGAGTGCATCTGTGATTTTAGATACTTCATGTTTGGTGGTGTTGGAAAAGAATATGGCGAACAAGAAGAAGGACCCCGGAAGCTTTACAATTCCATGCAACATTGGTAATTTGGGTGAAGAAAAGGTATTGGCGGATTCAAGAGCTAGCATCAATGTCATGCCTTATACATTTTTTCAAAAGCTACACTTGGGAGAGCCTAGGCCCACTCGGATAATACTTCAATTGGAGGACCGAACAGTGAGACATCTGAGGGGTATCATCAAATATGTACTTGTGAAGGTTGACAAGTAAATATTTCCTGTGGGCTTTGTACTGTTGGATGTTGACGAGGATGTAGATGCTCCGTTGATGCTTGGGAGGCCATTCTTGCGCACTTCCAAGGCTCTTTTAGACATGGACGGTGGGAGTTGACTTTACACGTTGGGGATGACAAGGTTACATATTGCCTCACTGAAGCCATGAGACATTCTATAGACTTTGATGATACTCTTTACTTTCTTGACACTACCGATGAACTAATAGATGAATATGTACAGGAAATGATGTGTTCGGACCCATAAGAGGGGTTACTAGACCAAGAGGTGGAGAATGATGAAATTATGACACTTGGTCTAGGGGACAAGGTGCAAACCATCCCAGGGATCATGAAGAAGATGATCTAAAAGATAAATCGTGCAAGGAGATGTCACAAGAAATGCCCCAAGGTTAATGGGCATGTGCAAGAATGGAGTAACGGTGGCGAACCCTTGTGCGGTAACGAACTCGATAACTCTCCCTCTACCTTCAAAAAGATTATGTTCATCATGCTATTCGGGAGTTATGGGTAAGAGGAAAACCTTTAACTATGAGCCCCTCGTGAGGGTAAGGTCAGTGCGTTAAGCTTAGTAACGTTAAACAAGCGCTTCTTGGGAGGCAACCCAAGTCTTTACTATTTTTCTAGGTTTTAGTTTAGTACTTACATGAATAAGTGCATGAGTATTGGTGTCTTGATTTTTACATGCTATTGTTGTACTTTTCTTGTGGATTATTGGTGTTTTCATGTGCTTTATTGTGATTGGCAAAGTTTCTTGGTATTTTGAGCGTGTTTTTGATGATTCTCTGGTCAATTTTGCATACCAATATAGGCTCTGTATGTATATAAATGTGCAGAAATTTTCTGCAGAGTCTGTAATTTTTTCTGATCTATCCAAAGAAAACATACGACCATGTGGAATTTCCACACGGGCGTGTGTTTATGTTCAGAGCTCAACTTCTCTATCCCGAGAAGAAACAGGGGTGTGTGAATGCCCCTGTGAACGATCTTGTGATGGTTACACACCGGTGGGGAATTTCCACACGGGTGTGTGTTTCTCTGTAAAGTTTAGAGCTCTTTCACGAAAAAACACAGGGTGTCTTCCTACCCCTGTAGATGACCTTGTGAATTACACACGGGTGTTGGTAATTTTCACACGCCCGTGTGAAACTTTGCAGAGAAGTTCTCCTCCATCTAAAGAAGATGTAGGGGCATGTGAGTGCCCCTGTAAGTAGCCTTGTGAAGATCCACGGCCATGTGGAATTTCCATAAGGGCATGTGAAACACTTAGAGAAATTTCTCGGGTGGACAGAGAAACCACAGGAGCGTGTGGGTAGCCCTGTGGGCCGGGCATACGAGCGTGTGGAATTTCTACACACACGTGTGGATGTGTTCAGAGAGAGTCAGAAGCTATCCCGAGAGCACAATGAGGAGTGTGAGTGCTCCTGTGGTGCTCCGTTGAAGAGTCACACGGGCGTGGGTAATTTCCACACGCCCTTGTGGATGTGCAAAATACCAAGAGACGCGGCTTTTCTTTAAAATCTATTCATGTTTCTTTGTCTTTACACTCCCAAACACTTTGAGAACACATCCTTGTACTCTCCCAACTCCCCACGTCATTTTAGAGAGATTTCACTCGAGTTTTTCGGCCAATTTCAAGTTTTTCATCCTCATCTCGTCAGTAAACCATTTTCCTTGTTTTTTGCCAAATCTTGATTTTTTTGTTTAAATCTGGTGAATGTTGTTTTGTTTACATGTTAAATGGTTGGTGCATGCTTTTATAGTGGTTTAGAACAAATTTTAGATGTATTTTTGAGGATTCTGCATAGAGGCATGCCGTTTTCACAACCAATGGATCCACACGGGCGTGTGGAATTTCCACACAACCGTGTGGATTTATGCAAAATGGTTTTGTGAGTTTATTTGATCGATTTTATTTTCAATTCTTACATATATGGCTTCTAGATCAAAGAAGCAACACGAGAAGTATCCCAGGGAGGATTCCCTAGAGCCTGAGCACTTAGAGTTTACTATTCCCGAGCATCAGGCTCACTTTGAGCGACTATTGAAGCTCAAGTTTGGACAGACTCATTTCCCAGATGTGATTGCGATCAGGGAGATTTGGTTAGCTAATGACATGGCAGATGAGGTTGAGCAGTTGCTTGCCATTGGGAGTTGCTGCCGTTTATTATTGATTTGTGTGCTTGCCATTCGTATGCTGACATTGGAGGTGTCAGCATCTTTCGAGTTCAGCCGTTCCTACAGCAACTTTGACAGTGTAGATGCCATTCAGTTCAAAGTATTCAGACAGTGTCATAGCATGAGTGTCACACAGTTTTCTATCCGAATAGAACTTTACGACGACGCGTTTACCGATATTAAGGAGTGTAGGGGTGAGCAAAACCGGGTACCTGAATCGGTTTTTAAAACCGGATCGGGTATCCGGTTTTTCGGATCGGCAAAAACTCGACACGTATCCGACCCGGTTTAAACCGGATACTAAAAACCGGGTACCCGGTTTAAACCGGATCGGATATCCGATATCCGGATCAAAATTTAAGTTTCATCTACTACTACATGGATTTTTTTTATATATAACAACATCAACATTCATAAAAAAAAAAATATGAGAAACATGAAACTTATAAAGAGGATTAAAACCTTATATTATTCTCCCCACAAAAAAAGTCAAAAAAAATAATAATAAAGGGTTTTATCAATCTTAGACATTAAAAAAAACAAAATCAAATATCTTCTGAAGCATCAAGCATCTCATCAATAATGATCATTGGTTGCACCAATGTCACGTCCTTCATACCTACAATTCAAAAATCATAAATTTAAATATTTAAGACTATTCACACAAAAGAAATATAAAATAGTAACAAATAATTAATAAATGGAATAAAACTAACCTTCTTCCATACTCTCCAATTCAAATAAGTTCTCCTCTATGGATAGTGGAGCATGAGAAGTACGTAACCAATCTTGTGAACAAATAAGAGCTTCTACCATTCTCGGAGTCAAAGAAGTACAAAAAGAATAAAGAACACACCCTCCAGTGCTAAAAGCGGACTCTGAAGCAACGGTGGAAACTGGAATTGCAAGTACATCTCAAGCCATCAATGCAAGAGTGGGATATCTATTTTGAGAATTCTTCCACCATTGTAAGATATTAAAATTTGTTTCCATAGGTTCTCGTGCATGCTCCAAGTACCTCTCCACCTCAGTTTTATTTGCAGTGCTTACACAACCCATATCCCTTTCAAATTTGCTATTCATAATATCTCCAAAGTCTAATATGCCCAGTTGGGATGAATTGTGATGGAAACTAGAAGCAGTAGTAGAGGTAGAAGTTGAAGATTCTTGCACATTGTTTGCTTTATGTGTAGAAGAAGAGTACTCATTGAACAATGAATGCAATGCAAACTTAATGTTTGAACACAAAACATCAAATTTCTCTTGACTATAGGAATTTCGCACCATCCACTCAGCATATTGCCACTTCATTCTTGGGTCAAGGATCAAAGAAATAAATAACAATAAATTGAGATTATCAATGTTGCCCCAATATTTGTCATATTTTGCCTTCATTTGAGATGCCATTTGTCTAAGGCTCACATCCTCGTTATGACATTGTTCGGAAATCACAAGGCCAACACCAAATATTTCATTCACATAAGCATTGCAAGTCACATAATGAGAACCAGACAATTTCAAAGTGGTATCATAAAAAATTTTCAAGAATGACAAGAAAGAAGAAACTTGTTTCCATTCCATATTTGTAGGATCACCACCAAATTTCACCATTTCATTTTGAAGAGCAGAATCTTTCATCAATAAATTAGCAGACACCGACGCTTGATGCGTCTTTTATTTTCTTTGCATTTATGTTTTGTAGTTTATTTTTGTATTCAGTTTGGACTTGTATCACTCAGAAATTATTCCCCTTCTGAATTTTTCTATTATTTTTGTTGTCTCGAGTTGTATTTCTTTGGTTTATCTTTATATACTTGAGATTATTTTGTTCTTGTTGAGCTTCACTGAACCCCCTTGTGTATACGTGCAAATGGTCTTTTGAGTATGGGATTTGAGGACTACTTATGGAACTCAACTCTCAAGGAATATAGCTCTATCAAATGTACCATTAGGAGTTCAGGAGAGTATTGTTTTAATTGCCTACCTTCACATATGTCATTGATTGTTATACTTTTTTTATTGTACTTTGCATGCGTACATTGAGGTCAATGTACATCTTAAGTGTGAGGGCGGGGGAGTTTACATTACACATGTTCTTTCCATAAGTTTTTAAACAAAAAAATGCTCATGTAGCCAATAGAGGTTTACCTTAGTTGTAATGGTTGTATTCATAAGTTTAGGAGAATTTTTTTAACATTGAATTTTTCTCATGCTCTAGTTTTTTTACTTGGAAGTTTAGGAATTTTTTTGCCCGATTGATAATTATTGCACTACTCGCTCATTAAACCTTGTAGAAACTCAAGTTTGATATTTAAGGAACTATTTTTAGCTACTCTTTGTTGTTAGTTTCTTCTAAAAAAAATGGTTGAATGAAAAGTAAAAGGAAAATATATACTTGTTTTAGGTTGTGCATTTGTTGTGGAAATAGCTACCGCCTATGAAGTATGAAGCTACTCTCATAAGTCGGATACTAGATATGCCATAATGAGAGAAAGAGCTATCTCATGGGATGAGTGAAAGCTACAACCCAGGTAGAAAGAGCTACCACCTCGAAAGTGTGAAAGCCACCTTAGCGGCCGCTTTGGAAAAGGCAACTTTAGAGGATGTGTGAAGCTACTACTGTCTTTTTGGTTTGTTTTGTAAATAAATAAATCCCTTATACTTAGAACTTTGAGTAGTATACTTTGGGTTGAATTGAGTGAGTTTACACACACATACACGATTTTGGGTTTGTTGTCCTTTTTGATTCGAATTTTTACCTAGAGCATTGATTTTTCGTATTTGGTGTTGAAATTTTCCTTACTTATAGGATGCTTCTTTTGTATACTTTTGGTGAACCTAAGGCCAAGAACTTTCTATATTTTCTTCTTCTATACTTCAATGGTTTATTTTTGTTTAAGGACAAGCCAAAGCTTAAGTGTGGGGGAGTTTGATAAGTGCTTGTGTATTAGTAATATGAAGTATTATTTTTCTAGAATGAGCATCATTTTTTCTTAGATTTTATCGTTCATACATGTGTATTTGTTTTACTTTTGTGCATGTAGGATTGTGGAGACAAGTATGGAAGAAAGAAGCCAAAGTAGGTTGTGAATGCATGTTTGGACATTAACCAGGTCCAACTCATAGGGGCAAGCACACGCCCTGTGTCTTCTCGAGATGGAGGAGAGTTCTACTGCAGAGAATCACATAGGCGTGCGGGAAATCCCATATCCGTGTGGTTGTCACAGGTTCGCCCACAGGGGTGAGTCCATGGCCCTGTGTGCTCTCGGGATAAATTGCTAAGTCCCTACAGGAAAATGCATGCCCGTGCAGAAATTACCAACGGGCATGAGGAAGTCACAAGGTCGCTCACAGGGGCGTGTCCACACCCCTGTGTCTTCTCTGGTCGAGCTCGCAATGCAAAACTAACGGCGTACAGAATTTCCCCATGCCCGTGCATTTTCTCTCAATGCCTTAGAAAACTCGCAGGCTCTGTTGAAAATTTCTAAACATGTATACACACTCAGAGCCTGCCTTATTATGCAAAATACACTAGCAAAAAACATGAGAAACTAGCTCAAAAGACCAAAACTTCATGAAAACACACGATGACATTAAGTGTACATAATAAAATCACAGCAAAAGCAACTAAGATCCAAGATACCAAGACTCAACACTTTATTTATGCAAACACTAAGCTAACAACTAAGAAAACAGTAAACACTTGGGTTGCCTTCCAAGAAAAGCTTGTTTAATGTCACTAAGCTTGATGTACTCTATCTTACCTCACAGGGGTTCATAAATGAAGGTTTCCCTCTTACCCATTGCTTGAAAGCATGATGAGTGAAGTCTCTTGAAGGTAGAAGGGGAATTGTCGGGCTTGGTTCCACCTAGTAGAGGTTCATCCGACTTATTCGGTTCACGCACATCGCCAACAACCTTGGGGCATTTCCGGTGGCATCTCCTCACCCTCTTCATCTTTCGGAGTATCTTCTTCATGATCACCGTAGTAGATGGCACTTCTTCCATTGAACCAAGCATCAGTACTTCCTCATTGTCTAACTCTTGGTCGAATAAACCCTCGTACAAGTCCGGATTGAATATTTCCTTCATATATTCATCAACAATCTCATCAGTAGTGTTGAAAAAGTAAAGAGTATCATCAAAGTCAAAAGAATGTCGCACAGCTTCGGTGAGGCGGTATGTGAGTTTATCATCTCAATCCCTCAGAGTCAACTCCCCACCATCCATATCGATCAATGCCATGGAGGTGCGCAAGAATGGCCTCCCAAGTATCAAATCGACGTCCAACACTACAAAGTCTACAGGAAAAATGTACTTGTCTACCTTGAAAAGCACATCTTCAATGATGCCCCTCGGATGTCTCACCGTTCGGTCCGCCAATTGCAATGTCATCAGAGTAGGCCTAGGCTGTCCCAAGCCTAGCTTTTGAAAGAAAGTATACGGCATGACATTAATTCTAGCCCCTGAGTCCGCCAATGCCATTTCTTCACCCAAATTGCCAATGTTGCATGGAATGATGAAGCTTCCCGGGTCTTTCTTCTTGGTCGGCATATTCTTTTGCAAGACCGCCGAGCAAGAAGCATCTAGACTCACAGAGGCACTCTCTTCCAATTTCCTTTTGTTAGTCAATAAGTCTTTGAAGAACTTTGCATACTTAGGCATTTGGGATAATGCCTCAACAAAGGGAATGTTGATGTGGAGTTGATTGAACAAACTCAGGAACTTCTTGTACTATTCATCCCCTTGGTCATTCTTCAATCTAGAGGGATAAGGGATTCTTGGCTTGAAAGGTGGGGGTGCCACCTCCTTCTCTTTTCTTGCTTCCTCCTCAACCTCTATGACCTCGGGTGCGTCTACATTGGGCTTCTCACTCGGAAGCCTATCCTCAACCTCATTACCACTTCTCAAAGTGATCGCCTTCACATGCTCTCTAGGATTGGTCTCTGATAAGTGCTTGAGTAGACATATTTTTATATGTGTTTTACATGCATTGAGCATCATTTTTACTGTGGTTTATGTCTCATATTGTGTATTTGGTGTTCTTTTATGCATATAGGTTGTGAATGCCTTGAAGAGTAAAAAGGAAGCAAAGATGGGCTATAAAGACATAATGTTGGGAGTTCTTATTCAATTCAATGACCAAGACACGAGAGGAGTTTATAAACGTGGAGATGTGTGCCAACTTCCAAGAAGATTCAAGTCAATTCACTAGTTAGAAGGGCACAAAGGCAGCCACATCTTCATGTTTCTTCTCTTTGTGAAGAAAAGTTTTATAGGCTACAACATGGACGTGTGCCCGGACATGTGGCCTCAAGATAAGAGTGATTGGATCGCGTTTTGCGAAAAGTACTGTAGCAATTTCACTGTAGCATTACTGTAACAAAATTACTGTTCACGCGGCCGCGTGGAAATTTCTGCAGCCCACGCGGACGCGTGGAAAATCCACAGGGGCGCGTGAGGGCACGTGACAGACGCGATCTAAGGCCTATAAATAGCCGTTTTGCCCTATTCTTTCTCATCTTTTGTGCGGCTCTTGAGGGGTGAGACGGCTAGGGTTTGGAGAGGAGGTCTTTGCGGCTTTGGAGGCGCTTCGTCACCAACTTTGATCGATTCCTCCTCCGTCATAGCATCAAGGAAGCCACCGGTGAACCTAGCTTCGGAGTGGGTCCTTCAAGACGTCGAAGCTCTCCATCAAGGCCATCAGTTCATATATAAGGCGGTTTATTTCTATGGTTTTAATGTACTTTCATTCATTGATGGTGTGTTTTGTACATTGCTCCATAGAGGGCTAAAACCCTAGAGGGTATTTGGGCTTGTGAACCCTAGGATTCTCATCTTTTGTGGATTTGCTTTGTGTTTCTATTTAATCCGAGTTTGATTAAGTTTCATTCTTGATTGTTTAATGCTTGCTTGCCTTATTGATCTTATGGTTATTTGGTTTGCATGATTTGTTGCCTTGGTGGGAGAGAGATCTCCATTAGGGTTAGAACCTCAAGTTTGAAGAGGGTTGAGAGGGTGAGTCATGAGATAGTGAAGTGTCCCCTTTCCCCTCCGATTGGTGTATTCTATCTCCATTCCCTAAGCTCTATGCAACCATATTTGGTGGGAGGCGTGAGATTGCTCAATTTCTTCGCCGGGACCTTGTAGGGGGTTAGGATCCTTCGCCGGGAATTAGGGTTGGATCAATCTTTAGGAATTGGATACACAGTTTGGAATCCCTAGAGTGCTTTGCGGTCATATGTGGTGTGAGGTGTTGAGATTGATCGATTTCTCCACCGGACCTCGTAGGGGACTAGTATCGGTGATCTAGAGATAGACCCGATTATGTTTGGATTTCCACGACTTAACTTACTCATCATAGAAACACTTTGCTTATCCGGTACCTAATACCTGAATCCTAGGGGGAGCATTGCCCGAATACCCCACTTTTACTGATTGAGATTCTCCTTCCATTTTACCCTTGCATATTCGTCTCCGGTGTTCATCTCTTCGCACATTAGATCACCACACTATTCCATTATCATTAGGCTAGATAGCAGAGAAGAAGTTAGTACTAGTAGCCCTGTTCCCTGTGGATTCGACTACCCGACTCACCGGGTATTTATTACTTCGACACCCGTGCACTTGCGGTACACACACGCATATTCGGACACGTGTCAGTCTCATTATTACTAGACAAACTTCCTTGTGGTGTATCCGATAGGTACTTCACAATTAGCCCCACCTGATTCTCAAGATTATGCAAAGATGCGGTGTGGTTACAAAGTGTAGCCTCGACTGATTGAAAACTTGTATCCGATGATTGTACAAATCTTGTTAAGGCCTTCTCTAAATTGGCCATTCGGGTTTCCAAGCCTGAAACTCGGTTCTCCATGTTTGGGGCGTGTTGTTGTTGGAAACCCGTTGGTGCCATGGCCTTTTTTGCTCCTTGGTTGCTCCATGAAAAATTGGGATGACTCTTCCAACCCAGATTGTAGGTGTTGCTATATGGATTCCCTTGGTTCCTCATTGCATTACCCACAAAATCGACTTTCTCCACTGAAGATGCATCACCAATAGAGATCGGGCAATCAGAGGGAGCATGTCCTCCACTGCATCTGGTGCAAGTAGTCACGACCACCACTCTATTAGAAATTAGAAGGTCTAACTTCTTACTCAACGATTCCACTTGAGCTGCCAATGAAGTTACTACATCTATTTCATGAAGCCCAACCACTTTTTCCTTTCCCACGCATTCCACTGATAATTGTTCATAGCCATGTCTTCTGCCAACTGTCAGGCTTCTTCTGGGTTTTACTCCCCATTGTACCTCCTGTGGCAGTATCTAGGAATTGCCTTGTGCTCGGATTCAACCCATTATAGAAAGTCTGAATAATCATCCATTCGGAAAATCCATGTTGTGGGTATCTCCGCAAAAGATCCTTGAAGAACTCCCATGTCTCAAACAATTACTCTAGCTCCATCTGCACAAATGACGATATCTCATTGTGAAGCTTGTCTGACTTCCCCGGAGGAAAGTATCTAGCATGAAAAGCTTCGACCATCTCGTTCCAAGTCTTGATGGAGGCCTTGTGTAAAGAATGTAGCCACTGCTTGGCTCTTCCCTTGAGAGAGAATGGGAAAGCCCTCAATCTAATAGCATCATATGATACACCGTTAATCTTCAGGATATCAAAAACTTCCAAGAAATTCTTTATATGGTTGTATGGACCCTCATCGGCCAATCCATTAAACTACATTGATTGCTGAATCATTTGGATGAATGCTGACTTCAGCTAGAAGTTCGGAGCTGTAATCGGAGGTCGCACAATACTCGATTGTGTGCTCAAAATTGAGCGTCTAGCATAATCAGAAAGTGTCCTCTGTTGCTCATTCTGTTATGCCATATTATCTGATCCTTCAACTTCTATTTCAGCTTGATTAGATGGTTCTTGCATAGGTTCTTTTCCCTTTTTTCTGATTGTAAGTTCAAGTTCTGGATCTCCTTTAATCAATATTGAAGGGTTCCCTTGGGTCATAACCTGGAGCTGCACCCAAAGAAAGAAAACAAATAAGAACGATGATAGAAAAAGAAGATGTGAAATAGAATGAATGAATGAATATCTAAAAAAACAAAGTGCAAAGTATGTCTAAACGTCTACTCTCCGACAACGGTGCAAAAAACTTGACAAACGCCTCTTGAGTATTGATAAGTGCTTGTGTGATAAGAATATGAAGTGCTCTTTCCTTATGATGAACATTAATTTTCTCAGGTTTTAATGCTAATATGTGTGTATTTATGTTATTTTCATGCATATAGGGTTGTGAAGTCGAATGTTAGAGAAAGAAGCCAATGCAGATCGTGAATGCACCATTTGGAGGATGTCTTGAAAAGGTTCAAACGAGATGACATAAGTCAGGTTTAAGATGTGAGAATGTGTGCCAACCTCCTCGTATTCAAGTTAGCAAACCGATTTGGAGGGTCACAAGGATAGTCACATTCAAGCATTATGGCTTGTACATGTATAGCAAGATATCCACGAACTTGTCCATTTATTGAAGAACCAAAGTGATCTACAGTATAAACGTGTGCCCGTTTACTTACCTCGATGAAAACATGGATTCGGCAGTGTTTCGGGCTGGTACTATAGTAGAGCATTGTAGCAAAATAATGTAGCAAGTACTGTTCACAGACGGCTGAAGAAGGAGTAAAACAGAGAATCTACACGGGCATATAGAAATTCCACACGCCTGTGCGAAAAATCCATAGGGGCGCCCACATGGGCGTGTGGATTCCCGATTCTAACCATATTTAAGGCTGATTTCAGAACCGATTTCGGAAATTCTTTTCTCCATCTTTTCCCCAACTTGAGAGAGGGTGGCGGCTAGGGTTTTGAGAGGTATTAGCTAGGAATTTGGAGAGGTTCTATGGCTCCAACATCACGCTCCGTTTGGAAGAAGGTTAGTGGGAGAGCTTTCGTCGGCACCGATCTCGCGAGGTGTATCCTAGGCCGGACAAAGAGACCGTTGGACGAGTAGAGGACTCTCCACAAGATCATCGCCATGACTATCAAGGGGATTTTTTATGGATTTTTTGCTTTAACATTTGATTTCATTGATTGTAATTTGCTACATGGAGAGCTAAACCCCCTAGTGGGTACTGGGGTATTTGTGAACCCTAGGATGTATTCGTTTCATTCAACCTATTTATTATGATTTCAATTAATTGATGTTTTATTTGAGTTCCAATCTTGAATGCTTGATTGTATGAACACTCCCTTAGAGTGACACTAGGGTTGAGAGTTCTTGTTGGTAACAAACCCTTATAAGTGAGTGACACACCACGAGAGTTAGACAAAGATAGATTGGAGAGGGTTGAGAGGGTGAGTCGAGAGGTAGCAGAGCATCCCTTTTCCCCCCCTCTGGTGTGATTTTTTCTATCTCCATTTCCTCAAGTTCTTTGTGGTCATAGTAGACTGAATGGGCTAAAGGATGACCTTCCGCTAGGGCTTAGTTTCGGGTGCAACGGAGTGAAGCGTTGAAGTGATTTCAGCACCTAGGGTTTAATTGTGGCTAGGGATCTTCCACTTGGACCAAAGGGTTACGTCTACATCTAGGAAGAGGATTTATCAGTTGGAATCCCTAGAACTCATTGCAATTCTATACGAGTGCGAGGTTGAGAGGTTATTCAATTTCTCCTCCAGGACATGTATAGAGTTAGGCATGGTTAACTTTAGATTTTGGACCTTGTATTTAAGGATCTCCACAACTCATTATTGTATGAGTTAGAAAGGATAATAGAGGGTTCACGCACTTGAAACGATTGTCTTAGGTGGAAAAATATCTCGGTATCCCATTTATATCGATTGCCTTACCTTCTCCTTTACTTGTGCTATCTTTCTTGTTGTTTTACTTCTGTTATTTCATATCTTGTCACACATATCACTATTCATCTTTCACTTAGTTAAGAAACAATTTAAGTATTTTTATTCCCTACTCCCTCTAGATACGAAACCCCACTCATCTAGGATTTTATCACTTCGACAAACCCGTGTACTTGCGGGACATACGCAATGGGCATTGTCAAGTTTTTGGCACCGTTGCCGGGGTGTAGGCGTTTAGAGATACTTTGCACTTTGTTTTCTTAGCTATTCATTCATTCATTCATTCATTCTAATTCATTTCTTCTTATTCTATCATCATTCTGATTTCTTTTTCTTTCTTTTTGGTGCAGCTCCAGGTTATGACCCGATGGAACCCCTCAATATTGATTGAAGGAGATCCCGAGCTTGAATGTACACTTAGAAGAAAAGGGAAAGAACATGTGCAAAAACCGTCTAATCTAGCTGATTTGGAAGTAGAAGAATCTAAAAACATGGCAGAACAGAAGGAGCAATAGCGGACATTATCCGATTACACTAGACCTTCAGTATTGGGGACACAATCGAGTATTGTGCGCCCCCTAATTACATCTCAGAACTTCGAGCTAAAGCTGGCATTCATCCATATGTTGCAGCAATCCGCACAGTTCAATGGTTTGGCCGATGAGGATCCAAACAGTCATATAGAGAACTTTAAGATAAATGAAGTTACGGATGATGCCATCAAGTTGAGAGCCTTCCCATTTTCCTTAAATGAGAGAGTGAAGCAGTAGCTACACTCATTGCCTAGAGCATCGATTACCACATGGGAGGAGATGGTAGAAGCTTTTCTTGACCGTTATTTCCCTCCCAGATAATCCACAAAGCTTCGGAATGAGATCTCATCTTTATAAAGCCGGAATTGGAGTCTCTATTTGAGACGTGGGAAAGGTTCAAGGAGCTCCTGAGAGAGTGCACATAACACTGATTCCCGAAGTGGATGATTGTTTAGAACTTTTACAATGGGTTGAATCCGAGTACAAGCCAACTCTTTTACGTGACAGCAGGAGGTACCTTAGGTAGCAAGACACCCAGTGAGGCCCATCAACTAATTGAAGAAATGTGGTTAAATAGCTACCAATGGAATGCTAGGAAGAAGAAAAAGGTGACCGGGCTCCACGAGATAGATGCAGTAATTTCATTGGCCGCTCAAGTGGAATCATTGAGTGAGAAGTTAGATCTTCTAACTTTGAATAGAGTGGCGGCCATGACTACTTGCACCGGGTGTGGTGGAAGTCATGCTCCCTCTAATTGCCCGATCTCTATTGGTGATGCATCTTCTATTGAGAATATCGATTTTGTAGGTAATGCAATGAGGAACCAAAGGGAATCCATATAGCAACACTTACAATCTTGGTTGGAAGAATTATCCCAATTATTCGTGGAGCAACCAAGGTCCACAAAAGGCCATGGGGTCACTGGGTTTCAAACAACAACAAGCCCCAAACATGGAAAACCGAGTTTCAGGTTTGGAGATCCGAATGACCAATTTGGAGAAGGCCTTGACTAGGTTTTTGCAATCGTCAGATACAAGGTTTTAATTAATTGAGGCTATACTTCACAACCACACCGCCTCTTTGAACAATCTTGAAAATCAAGTGGGACAGATTGCGAAGTCTCTATTAGAAAGGCCACAAGGGAGCTTGCCGAGCAATACCGAGACCAATCGTGGAGAGTATGTGAAGGCGATCACTTTGAGAAATAGTCATGAGGTTGAAGGTAGGCTTCCGAGTGAGAGGCCCAATGAACACGCAGTGGTTATAAAAGTTGAGGAGAGAGAAAGCAAAGAGAAGGAGGTGGCACCCCTACCGTTCAAGCCAAGAATCCCTTATCCCTCTAGATTGAAGAATGACCAAGGGGATGAACTGTACAAGAAGTTCGTGAGTTTGTTCAAGCAACTCCACATCAATATTCCTTTTGTTGAGGCATGGGCCCAAATGCCTAAGTATTCAAAATTATTGAAGGACTTGTTGACTAACAAGAGGAAGTTGGAGGAGAGTGCTTTATTGATCTTAGATGCAACTTGCTCGGTGATGTTACAAAAGAACATGCTGAACAAGAAGAAAGACCCAGGAAGCTTCATCATTCCGTGTAATATTGGCAATTTGGGTGAAGAAATGGCATTGGCGGACTCAGGGGCCAGTATCAACGTCATGCCATAGTGTGGATTTGGCGAAGTTTTGGTCGTTTGAGGTAGTTTCTCATGTTTTTCGCTGGTATAGTTTACATAATAGGGCAGGCTCTGAGTGTGTAATCATGTCCAGGAATTTTCGGCAGAGCTTGAAGATTTTTTAAGGCATCCAAACAAAATGCACGGGCTTGTGAAATTTCCGCACGCCCGTGGATTTGTACTGCGAGCTCATCCAGAGAAGGCACAGGGGAGTGGACTCGCCCCTGTGAGTGAGCTCGTGACTTTCGCACGCCCATGGGTAATTTTCGCACGAGCGTGCATAGAGACTTGGCAACTTATCCCGAGAGCACACAGGGGCGTGGACTCGCCCCTGTGGGTGAACATGTGACAAACGCATGGGCATGGGTATTTTTCGCACGCCTGTGTGGATCTCTACAGAAGATTTCTTTCTATCCTGAAAAGACATAGGTGCTTGCGTTCGCCCCTGTGAGTTGGGCCTGCGAACGTCCACGCCCGCGCGTAATTGTCGCACTGGCGTGCGAAACACTTAGATGATTCTCTCAGTTGGATAGAGAAGCCACAGGGGCGTGCGACTGCCCCAGTGGGTCGGGCACACCGCCGTGGGTATTTTCAGCACGCCCGTGCATTTGCATTCAGAGATAACAAGTGTTTTTCTCTAGAGTGCACAAGGGCATGCGTCTGCCCCTGTGAAGCTTTCTGTGGAGGTGTACGGGCATGGGTAATTTCCACACGCCCGTGTGGTTGCATAGAATTCTAAGTGATGCTAGTTTTTTCTTTAAAATCTTCTTGAATTCTCTTCCTCTTCATTTCCAATCATTCAAAGATCAACTTTGATCAGTCTCCTGCTCCACATATCGTTGTTAAGATGGTTTTCCAGTCAATTTCCATGCTGAATTTGAAGTTTTCATACCTATTTCAATGGTAAACCTTTTTACCCTCTCTTCTTCGCCAATCCTTGTTTTTATTAGATAAAAAGTCTTAAGTTGTACCAATTTTCACTTTATAATGGTTTATGCATGTTTAGAGAGTGTTCAACCATGTTTTTAAGTTGTATTTTTGGAGAATTGATGTGTAACCTTGCGGTTTTCACTCCCCGCAGATCCACATGGGCATTGGTAGTTCCCAGAAGCCCATGTGGAATTCTGCAGTATGATTTTTTTAGCTTCTCTGATCGTTTTATTCATCATTTATTGCAGGTATGGCACCACGTTCAAAGAAGTAAGAGGGTAAGCACTCTTGAGAGACTTTACCTGAATTGGCGCATATTGAATTTTTGAACCTCGAGCATCAGGCTCGATTCGAGTGGTTATCGAGACTTGGGTTTGGACAATCTTGATTTTTGGACCTCAGTGTGCTGAGTGAGGTCCAGCGAGGTGATGAGTTGGCTAGGGAGATTAACGTGCTGATGGACGTGGGGAGTTGGAAGAGACTATTGTCGATACGAGAGCTAGTTATTCGCACACCGACATTAGAAGACTGGCGTCTTTTGAGTTTGGGCAGCCATATGGGAGAGATGTCATACAGTTCAGAGCATTTAGACATTATTTTACCATGAGTGTCACTGAGTTTATAGTTTCATATAGGCTTGTATGATGAGACATACACAGATACCGAGGAGTAGAGTACTATAAATGTATTACGGTCTAAGATCATCGAGATTCTGGTGATACAATTAGCACAATATACAGAGATGGTAGCCTGTTTTGACGTGTTACATCAGTTACTGATTGGCAGACCTCCAGTCCCTCCAGCATCACCATCATCAAATCCACCAGCACCCTTTGATCTAGCACCTACATCAGCAGCGGAGCAGAGACCTGACGACACCGACACTTGATTTCGCTTTTCATTTCTTTTACTTTTTTTACATTTTATTTTGGACTTGTATACTCAGAAAAGACTTTCCTTCTGAGTTTATTTTCGTTTTGTCGCCTCGAGTTGTATTCATTGCTTTTATCTTTTTGTATACTCGATTTGTTTTTTTATTTTTATTAAGCTTCACGAAAACCTCCTCGTGTATGCGCAAGGATGGTCTTGTCATTATGGGAATTGAGACTTTGTTATGGGCACGGCCAATGTTGGTTCGGCACTTGGCCGTGTGTGCTTCACAACCTATTGGATCAACATTCCCAAGGATTTAGCTCCATCAAATGCAACACTAGGAGTCAGGGGAGTATTGTTTTCATTGCTTCCCCCACATTTGTTCTTGATTGATATATATTATGAGTGAGCTTGCATGTGTACATTGGAGACTATGTGCAACTTAAGTGTGGTGGGGGAGGGGGGAAAGTTTTATAGTGCACACATCTTTTTTATATTAATTTTGATTGATATACATGCTCACATAGCCAATGGCAGTTCAACTTAGTTGCAATGATTGTATTCTTGAGTTTAGGAGAATTTTTAACATTGAATGTCTTCATGTTCTAGTTTTTGCTTGAATTTGTAGCAATTTTTGACCGATTGACAGTTGTTGCACTACTCACTCTTTAAACCCTTTTGGAAACTCATGTTCAATGTTAAAGGGACTAGTTATTGTTGTTTCTTTTGTTATTTTTGAAAAAAATGGAAAATGAAAAGAAAGAACAAAAGTAGTTTTAATGTTTAGTTGTGCTTGTTGGGTTGAAAGAGCTACCATCTATGAAGTATGAAGCTACTCTCATAAGTTGGATACTAGTTATGCCCTAATGAGGGAAAGAGCTATCTCATAGGATAAGAGAAAGCTAACACTCCTGTAGAAAGAGCTACCACCTCGAAAGTGTGAAAGCTACTTTAGCGGCCACTTTGGAAAAGGCTACCTTAGAGGATGTGTGAAGCTACTACCGTCTTTGAAATTTTGTTTCTGTTTGTAGATAAATAAGTCCCTTGTACTTAGAAATTTGAGGAGTATACTTTGGGTTGTTTTGAGTGAGTTCACACACTTACACGATTTCGGATTTGTTGTCCTTTTTTATTCAAGTTTTTAGGTAGAGCATTGATTTTTTTGTATTTAGAGTTGAAATTTCCTTTACTTGTATAATGCTATCTTTGTATGCTTTGGTGAACCTAAGGCCAAGAAATTCCAATATTTTCGTCATCTATGCACATAATGATTTCATTTTTGCTTGAGGACAAGCAAACGCTTAAGTGTGGGGGAGTTTGATAAGTGCTTGTGTGACAAGAATATGAAGTGCTCTTTCCTCATGATGAGCATTAATTTTCTTGGTTTTTAACGCTAATATATGTGTATTTATGTTATTTTCATGCATATAGGGTTGTGAAGCCGAAGGTTAGAGAAAGAAGCCAATGCAAATCGTAAATGCACAATTTGGAGGAAGTCTTGAGAAGGTTCAAACGCGAAGACATAAGTCGAGTTTAAGATGCGAGAATGTGTTCCAACCTCCTCGTATTCAAGTTAGCACAATGATTTAGAGGGGCACAGAGGCAGTCACATTCAAGCATTCCAGCTTGTGCATGTATAGCAAGATCTCCACCAACATGTCCGTTTATTGAAGAATCAAAGCGATCTTTGGCATAAACATGTGCCCATTTATGTTACCTCGATGAAAACATGGATTCGGGAGTATTTCAGGCCGGTACTGTAGCAGGACAATATAGCAAAACACTGTAGCAGGTATTGCTCACAGCCGCCCGAAGAAGGACTACAACAGAGAATCCACACGGGTGTGTGGAAATTACACACGCCTATGTGAAAAATCCACAAGGACACCCACATGGGCATGTGGATTCCTGATTCCAGCCCTATTTAAGGCCAATTTCAGCCACGATTTCAGAAATTATTTTCTGCATTTTTTTTCAACTTGAGAGATAGCGGCGGCAAGGGTTTTGAGAGGTATTGGCTAGGGATTTGGAGAGGTTCTATGGCTCTGACATCCCGCTCTATTTGGAAGAAGGTTAGTGGGGGAGCTTTCGTCGGTACCGATTCGGCGAGGTGTATCCTAGGCCAGACAAAGAGACCCTTGGACAAGTAGAGGACTCTTCACAAGACCATCGCCACATCTATCGTGGGGGTTTTCTATGGATTCTTCGCTTTTATATTTGATTCCATTGATTGAAATTAGCTCCATGGAGAGCTAAACCCCCTAGTGGGTACTTGGGTATTTGTGAACCCTAGGATGTATTCATTTCATTGAACCTCTTTATTATGATTTCAATTAATTGATTTTTTTTAGTTCCAATCTTGAATGCTTGATTATATGAATTCTCCCTTAGAGTGACACTAGGGTTGAGAGTTCTTGTTGGTAACCCTTGTGAATGAATGACACACCACGAGAGTTAGACAAAGATAGATTGGAGAGGGTTGAGAGGGTGAGTCTAGAGGTAGCGGAGCGTCCCTTTTCCCCCTCTGGTAGAGGAGCCTTAGTTGTGGGTGCAACACAGTGAAGCGTTGAAGTGATTTTGGCACCTAGGGCTTAATTGTGGCTAGAGACCTTCCACCTGGACCAAAGGGTTAGGTCTACATCTAGGAAGAGTATTTATCACTTCGAATCCCTAGAACTCATTGCAATTCTATACGAGTGCGAGGTTGAGAGGTTATTTAATTTCTCCTCTGGGACATGTAAAGAGTTAGGCATGGTTGACCTTAGATTTGGGACCATGTATTTAAGGATCTCCATGACTCATTATTGCATCGCTAGGAAGTATAATAGAGGGTTTTTGCACTTGAAATGATTGTCCCAGGCGGAACAATATCCGGGTACCCTATTTATATCGATTGCCTCACCTTCTCCCTTTACTTGTGCTCTCTTTCTTATTCTTTTACTTTTTGTTATTCTCACATCTTGTCACTCATATCGCTATTCATCTTTCACTTAGATAAGAAATAATTTTAAGTGTTTTCATTCCTTACTCCCGCATGGATAAGATACTCACTCATCTCGGGATTTTTATTACTTCAACAAACCCATGCACTTGTGGGACATATGTAAGGGGTGTTGTCCCGTATGTCCCACAAGTGCATGGGTTTGTTGATGTAATAAATCCCAGATGAGTGTGGGATTATATCCACAGGGAGTCGGGAATAAAAACACTTAAATTGTTTCTTAACTAAGCGTAAAGTGAATAATAGTTGTGTGACAAGATATAATGTAACAAAAGTAAAAGAGACAAGAAAGAGAGGACACGTAAAGGGGAGGTAAGGCAATCGATAAAAATGGGATACCGGGATATTGTTCCGCCTAGGATAATTGTTTCAAGTGCAAAACCCTGTATTATGCTTTCTAACTAATGCATTAAAGAGTCATGGAGATCCTTCAATACATTGTTCCAAATCTAAGGTCAACCATGCCTAACTCTATACATGTCCTAGAGGAGAAATTGAACAATCTCTCAACCTCGCACTCGCATAGAATCGCAATGAGTTCTAGGGATTCCAAGTGATAAATCCTCTTCCTAAATATAGACCTAACCATTTGATCCAGGTGGAAGGTCCCTCGTCATGATTAAGCCCTAGGTGCTAAAATCACTTCAACGCTTCACTCCGTTGCCTCTACAATTAATCCCAGTGGAAGGTCATCTTTTAGCCCATTCACTCTACTATGCCTGCAAAGAACTCGAGGAAATGGAGGTAGGATAAATCACATCGGAGGAGAAAGGGGACATCCAACTAACTCTTGACTGACCCTCTCAATCCTCTCTAATCTAGCTTTGTCTAACTCTTGTTGTGTGCCATCACTCACAAGGGTTACTAATAAGAATCCTCAACGCTAGTGTCACTCTAAGGGAGTATTCACACAATCAAGCATTCAAGATTGGAACTCAATTAAAACATTGACAAGATCCCCTTGCGTATATCCCGCAAGTGCACGGGTTTGTCGAATTAATAATCCCGGATGAACGGGCTTCGAATCCACAGGGAATAGAGAATAAAAACACTTAATCTGCTTCTTAGCTATGTGAAAGATCAGAAGTGATAAGTGTGACAATGATTCAATTCTCAAAAGTAAAAACAACAAGTAAGAGAGTACGAGAAAAGAGGGAGGTAAGACAATCGATAAAGATGGGGTACTCGGATAATGCACCGCCTAGGACAATCGTTTCAAGTGCAAGAACCCTCTATTATGCTTCCTAATCAATGCAATGGTGAGTCATGGAAATCTTTAAATACATAGTCCCAAATCTAAGGTCAACTATGCCTAACTCTATACATGTCCCGGAGGAGATATTAAATAACCTCTCAACCTCACACTCGAATAGAGTTGCAATGAGCTTTAGGGATTCCAAGTGATAAATCTCTTCCTAATTACAGACCTAACCCTTTGGTCCAGGTGGAAGGTCCCTAACCACAATTAAGCCCTAGATACAAAGATCACCTTAACGTTTCACTCCATTGCATGCGCAACTAAGCCCAAGCGAAGGGTCATCTCTTAGACCATTCACTCTATTATGGCCACAAAGAACTCGAGGAACGGAGGTAGAATCTATCACGTCGGAGAGGAAAGGGGGCGCTCCTGTACCTCTCGACTCACCCTCTTAACCATCTCTAACATAGCTTTGTTTAACACTCCTGGTGTGTCACTCACTCACAAGGTTAACAACAAGAACTCTCAACCCTAGTGTCACTATATGGGAAATCTTCATACAATCAAGCATTCAAGGTTGGAACTCACAATAAACATCAATTAATTGAAAACATAATAAAGAGATTCAATGAAAGAAATACATCCTAGGGTTCACAAATACCCAAGTACCCACTAGGGGTTTAGTTCTCCATGGAGCTAAGTACAATCAAAGAAATAGAATGTAAAAGCAATGAATACATAGGGAAACCCCCTCGATAGTCGTGTCGATGGTCTTATGGAAAGTCCTCTACTCGTCGTCCAAAGATTCCTTTGTTCGGTATGGGATACACTTCGACAGAAGCTCCCCTACCAACCTTCTTCCTAAGGTAGTATGATGTCAGAGCAGTAGAACCTCTCCAAAACCCTAGCCAATACCTCTCAAAACCCTAGCTGAAACCCGCTCTCAAGTTTGGGGAAAAGATGGAGAAAAAGAATGCTGAAATCGGGCTGAATCGCCTTCAAATAGGGCTGGAATCGGGCGACCACGGGCTCGTGGATTTTACACACGCCCATGTGGAATTTCCACATGGGCGTGTATAATTTCCACAATAAACATCAATTAATCGCTACAATGACTCGCCATGAGGCGACGCATCGCCCCGTGGACTCTTCATGCAACAAAGAAAAATTTCTCTAAGACCCACGCCCGCTGCGAAAAATTCCACACCCGGGCGTGGACATTCATGAGTCCCCAACCTCACGTGGGCAAACGCACGCCCTGGGTCTTCTCGGGATGGAGAGAGCTTCTCAGAGATTCGCACGGGCATGTGGAAATTACCCACGCCCGTGCGATTTTTACAAGGTCACTCACAAGGGTGAGTTCAAGCCCTTGTGTGCTATCGGGATAATCTGCCAAACTCTGGAGGACTTCACACGCCCGGGCGGAAATTACCCATGGGCGTGCGAAAATTGCATGGTTGTTCACAAGGGCAGCCGCAGGCCCCTGTGCCTTCTCTGGATGAGCTCACAATACAAATTCACGGGCGTGCAGAAATTCCACACGCCCGTGCGTTTTCTCTGGATGCCTTAGAAAATTTTCCAGGCTCTGCAAAAAATTTGTGAACATCTTTACACACTCAGAGCCCGCCCTAATATGCAAGTTTTACCAGAGAAAAACATGAGAAATAGCTCAAACGACCAAAACTTCACCAAAACACATGAAGGCACAAGATAACACCAACAGTCCATAAGAAAAGCATAGCAATGACATATAAGAATCAAAACACCAACACTCAAGCTCTTATTCATGCAAACACTAAACTAGACACTAGAAAATAGTAAAGACTTGGGTTGCCTCCCAAGAAGCGCTTGTTTTTACGTCACTAAGCTTGACGTACTCTTCTTTACCTTATGGAGGCTTGATAAGAGTATGTTCCTCCCGATTAGACATTGCATAGCTACTTTCCCTTAAACCAAAAAAATCTGCTTGCCGGGTGGAATATTTGTTGGAGAGTCCAACCATCTTACCTTTTGCCCTCCAAAGGAAACAATTTGGGTTTGGGAATTATCCAAGCTATAGCATGTGGGTCATTGGATGGCTTCAATCTCCTACCCACATCTTCTTTCAAACCCAAAATCTCTTCTTTGCAATTTATGAATTGATCAATCCCAAATGGAGATGCGTGTTCCATTACCTTAGGGTGTTGCTTTCTTCTTCAATTTCAACTTGAAAACAATCTATCTTCGCCAACTATCTTTGCATCATTTCTTGGTCACAAACATACTCCCCACTCAAACAATCATCATATTGAATGAACGGTTCTTCTTGTATCCTCTCGATCTCGATAACATCATACTGTTCCGTCCCACTTCTTCATTGTCATTCACTACCACATCTTCTCTAGAAGGAACTTGACTTGCTTGCTAAAATACTTGTTGTTCCTTGGAGAGTGTGTCAAGTATCCCTCCCTAATTGATGCTCAAGGTTTTTTTATAGAAGGCTTCATGATATCTTCGTGTGGTCTCCATATTTTGGACGCAGACATCGGATGCTTCAATAAAGTAGCTAATACTCTTTGTAACTGAAGTGCATCCTTGCCGAGTATCTCACCCTTTTGACATTCCTCTTAAGGTGCCTCCCAATGTTGTTCACCATTATTCTATAATATGTTTGGGTAGCCTACTTCAATTGGATGATATGTGTAGTAACATGGAATGTTTTGTTGTCGTGAAGTAACAATTCTATCAACTTTTCTACTGAGAGCTTCGATCTGAAAATATAGAGCAATGACTGGGTCAATCATCATTTAAAATCCGTGCAAGAAAAAGTAAGACATGACAAAAGAAAACAAATGAGAATGATGGAAGAATAAGAAAATGTGAGATAACCCCCTTTTTTTTATATAAAAAAAAAATCAGAACAGTGATAGAGAAGAAATGTGAAATAGAATGTATGATAAAATAGCTAAGAAAACAAAGTGCAAAGTATCTCTAAACGCCTACTCCCCGGCAACTGCGCCAAAAACTTGACAAGATCCCCTTGCGTATATCCCGCATGTGCACGGGTTTGTCGAAGTAATAATCCCGGATGAGCGGGTATCGAATCCACAAGGAATAGGGAATAAAAACACTTAATCCGCTTCTTAGCTATGTGAAAGATCAGTAGTGATAAGTGTGACAATGATTCAATTCTCAAAATTAAAAACAACAAGTAAGAGAGTACGGGTAAAGAGGGAGGTGAGGCAATCGATAAAGATGGGGTACTCGGATAATGCACCGCCTAGGACAATCGTTTCAAGTGCAAGAACCCTCTATTATGCTTCCTAATCAATGCAATGGTGAGTCATGGAAATCTTTTAAATACATAGTCCCAAATCTAAGGTCAACTATGCCTAACTCTATACATGTCCCGGAGGAGAGATTAAATAACCTCTCAACCTCGCACTCGAATAGAGATCCAATGAGCTCTAGGGATTCCAAGTGACAAATCTCTTCCTAATTACTGGACCCTAACCCTTTGGTCCGGTGGAAGGTCCCCTAACCAAAATTTAGCCCTAGATACTAAGATCACCTCAACGCTTCACTCCGTTGCACGCGCAACTAAGCCCCAGCGAAGGGTCATCTCTTAGACCATTCAGTCTATTATGGAAGCAAAGAACTCGAGGAACGGAGGTAGAATCTATCACGTCGAGGGAGAAAGGGGCGCCCTGCAGCTCTCGACTCACCCTCTCAACCCTCTCCAACCTAGCTTTGTCTAACACTCATGGTGTGTCACTCACTCACAAGGTTACCAACAAGAACTCTCAACCCTAGTGTCACTCTAGGGGAAATCTTCATACAATCAAGCATTCAAGGTTGAGCCGATAATAAACATCAATTAATTGAAAGCATAATAAAGAGATTCAATGAAACAAATACATCCTAGGGTTCACAAATACCCAAGTACCCACTAGGGGTTTAGCTCTCTATGGAGCTAAGTACAATAAAAGAAATAGAATGTAAAAGCAATGAATCCATAGAGAAACCCCCTCGATAGTCATGTCAATGGTCTTGTGGAAAGTCCGCTACTCGTCGTCCAAAGATTTCCCTTGTCCGATACAAGATACGCCTCGACGGAAGCTCCCCTACCAACCTTCTTCCTAAGGAATGACAATGTCGGAGCAGTAGAACCTCTCCAAAACCCTACCCAATACCTCTCAAAACCCTAGCCGAAAACCCTCTCTCAAGTTGGGGAAAAGATGGGGAAAAGATGGAGAAAAGAATGCTAAAATCGGGGCTGAATCGGCTTTAAATAGGGCTGGAATCGGGCGACCACACGGGCCTGTGGATTTTACACACGCCCATGTGTAATTTCCACATGGGCGTGTATAATTTCCACAATAAACATTAATGAACTGCTACAGTGACTGCTACAATGATCACTACATTAACTTGCTACAGTACTCTGCCAAAAATACTCAAGAATCCACTTTTCATCGAGGTAACATAAACGGGCACACGTTTATGCCGTGGATCGCTTTGCTTCTTCAATGACGGATAAGTTGATGCAGATCTTAATCTATATGCATAAGTCGAATGATTGAGTGTGACCGCCTTTTGTGCCTCTCCAAATGGTTGTGCTAACTCAAATACGGGGAGGTTTAGCAAGATTTCCTCCAAAAGTCGGTGCATTGTGATCCACATTGACTTCTTTTCCTTCATAATTGGTTTCACAACCCAACCTCGCATAAAAAGTAACATAAAAACACACATATTAGTGTAAAAAGTAGAGAAAAAGTAATGCTCAACATAAGGAAAGAACGCTTCGCATTCATATCGCACAAGCACTTATCAAACATCAATTAAGGAAAGCATAATGAAAGGTTTAATGAAACAAATACAACCTAGCATTCACAAATCCAAGTACCGACTAGGGGGTTAAGCTCTCCATGGTGCTAGTTACAATCAATGAAATCGAATGTAAAAACAAGTAATCTATAGAAAGCCCCCTCTATAGTCATGACGATGGTCTTGTGGAGAAGCCTCTACTCGTCCAAGGGTCCCTTTGTCCGGTCTTAGATACACCTCGCCGGATCGGTGCCGATAAAAGCTGTCCCACTAACCTTCTTCCAAATGGAGCACGATATTGGAGCCGTAGAACCTCTCCCAATCGCTAGCCAATACCTCTCCATAACCTAGCCGATGTCTCCTCTCAAGTCAGGGAAAGGATGGAGAAAAGAATGTCCAAATCGTGGTTAAAATCGGCCTTAAACAGGGTTGGAATCGGGAATCCACACGAGCTTGTGGAAAAACGTACAAGCGTGTGGAATTTCCACACGCCCTTGTGGATTCTCTGGAAATCACCTTTCTCCACCAAAATACTCCCAAATTCACACTTTTCATCGAGGCCACATGAATTGGAACACATCCATGCGGTAGATCACATTGTATCTTCAATAAAATCACATTTAACAACAATCTTACTAGCATTACAAAAGTTGGAACACATGAGTGTGACTACCTTTGTGCCCTCGAGCACAATGGAAGTTCGAACACACTCACATGTCTTTGAGCATAACTTGTGTCTTCACATTTGTTCACTCCAAGATTTCTTCAACAAAGTGCATTCCACAAAGTGCATTCACAATCCTATATTGACAATCTACTTTAACTTTTTTCTTTCACACTTGTCTTCATAACCCTACATGCACAAAAGTAACACAAATACACATTTATGAGCGATAAAATTTGAGAAAGCGATGCCCATTGCAAGAAAAGAATACTTCATATTACTAATACACAAGAACTTATCAAACTCCCCCACACTTAATATTTTGCTTGTCCTCAAGCAAAAATAAAATGTTGAAGCATAGAAGAAGGACATATTGAAAGTGCTTGCCCATTCTACAAGGACAATTTCAACACTAAATACAAAAAATCATTGCTCTAGCTAAAACTCGAATCAAAAAGGACAACAAACCTGAAATTGTGTATGTGTGTATAAACTCACTCAAGTCAACCTAACGTATACTCCTCAAAGTTCTAAGTATAAGGGACTTATTTATTTACAAAACAAAACAAAGAGATGGTAGTAGCTTCACACATCCTCTAAGGTAGCCCTTTGCGAAGCGGGCGCTAAGGTGTCTTTCACACTTTCGAGGTGGTATCTCTTTCTATCGGGGCAGTAGCTTTAAGTTATCTGATGAGATAGCTCTTTCTCTCATTAGGGCATAACAAGTATCCGACTTATGAGAATAGCTTTTCATAGGCGGTAGCTCTTTCCACTCCAAATGTACAACCAAAGCAAGTATATATTTTCCTTTTTTTATTAAAAATTAACATAAGAACCAATACTTACTAGTCCCTTTAACATCAAACTTGAGTTTCCAAATAGGTTTAATGAGCGAGTAGTGCAACAAGTGGCAATTTGGCAAAAATTCCTAAAAATTCATGTAAAAACTAGAGTATGAGAACATTCAATGTTAAAAATTCTCCTAACACAAGAATACAACCATTGCAACTATGATGAAACACCATTGGGTACGTGAGCATTTTCAGTCAAAACTTATGTAAAGAACATGTGTAATGTGAACTCCTCCCACACTTAAGATGTACATTGCCCTCAATGTATGCATGTAAGCAAAAAAAAAAGTATAACACTCAAAAACATATGTAAAGATGGGCAATTGAAACAATACTCCCTTGACCTCCTCATGGCAGGTTTGATGTAGCACACATGGCTATGTGAAAATCACATTGGCCACGTCCATGACTATTCCTTAATTTCTATACTCATAAGAACATTTCCATGTATACAATAGTGGTTCAGTAAAGCGCAACAAAAATAAAAACAACTCAAGTATATAAAGATAAAGCAAAGAAATACAAGTCGAGTAATACAAGTCCAAAATAAAATGCGAAAACGAAATATGAAAAATAAAAGCAACTAAAGTAAGGACGCATCAAGCGTCGGTGTCGTCCTCTATCTGCTCTGCTGCTGGGAGTCGATGTTGTAACTAAGGATTGACTGGTGTTGGTGGTGATGGTGGTGCCGGAGGGGTCTGGGGTCTCATCATGAATGTGGATGTCATGTCTCACTCTAGAATCTGCTATAAAACATTGAGACACGCCATAACCTTCGTGTGGTTCACGGCTTATGTGCAGCGACCCTTAGCCAAATCTGCCTGTAATACTCCTACAGCACTCTCGGGCCTCTCAAATTGATCATGGGCTTGAGTGGGAGTAAATGTATGCACGGGTGGTGGCTCCTGTGCTGTGGAAGGTGCCTCTGTCTCTATTTGCTCAGGCTGAGGCTCGGGAACCTGCTGACAACCCTCTACTGCATCTCCCTCGGCCTCAACTATCTCAGCTGGTGACATGATCATCACATAGACCCCTGGTTTGTCTCTATGCTGAGAGGAGACGATATAATAGTCTTCTCGGCTCCCTTGATAGTGTTTATTAGACCCATCCCCATGATGAGTCTAGTGATGTATAGACTTGAGAATAGACACCTACTCTCACATACTGGCCCTGGTGCCTCAAGTAATCTTCAACAATGTGTCCCAAATGTAGCGGCTCGCTCTGTATCATGGAATATAAGTAAGGTAACTCCTGCCACCTCAGAATTCAGGTACTGTCACCGCGACCACTCACCGATCTGCTCAGGACTTGGTTGATGTATCTATAACTCGGTCGGGAAAGGCAAGTGGCCTTCGATGCTCCCAGCTCATACTGACCATAGCCAGATAAGGCCCTGTAAGTTCTCCGAGGAGTCAAGCTACCAGGATAGTCGGTAGATAGTCGCTAGTACTCCTCATTGTAGGTAAAAGCCTCATCATATAATCAAGCTACCTACGGCAAGCAGCTCGTCAATCTCATCGGCTATTTCATTGCCTTGCTAAACCTCTCTTAGTGCACTCAAGTCAGGGAAACATGTTTGCTCAAACTTGAGTCTCAAGAAACTCTCAAATCGAGCCTAGTGCTCGGGAATCGAGAACTCTATATACTTAGGCTCAAGCGAGGGCTCTCTGGGACGCTTGTTGGCTGTCTTCCTTGTACTGCGAGCCACATCTGCAAGAATTGAATAGAATATCGATCAAATAAATTCATGACTCAATACAGCAGAAATCAACACGGCCATGTGGAATTCCTCACCCTCGTATGAATCCACAGGGCGTGAAAGCCGCATGGCCACTAGGCTAAAATTGTAAAAATCCATAAACATTTCACTTTAAAACCACTCTAATACATACACCAACCATTTAATCATTAAAGCAAAGTAGCAACCACTAGTTTAAACCAAATAAATCAAGATTGGCGAAGATAAGAAAGAATGACAGTTTACCGACAAGATGAGGATGAAAAAAACTTGAAAACAGCATGAAAACTCTAGTGAAATCCCTCTAAAAATGACCGCGGAGTTGGGAGAGTGCAAGGATGTGTTCTTTGAGTGTTTGGGAGTGTAAAGACAAAGAAATGTGAATAGATTTTAAAGAAAAGCCACGCCTCTTGGCGTTTTGCACATCCACCGAGCGTGTGGAAATTACTTACGCCCTGTAACTCCAATGGGGAGCTCAAAAGGCACTCACACGCACCTGTGTGGTCTCCGGATAACACATTTTACCTCTGAACGCATCCACACAAGCGTGTAAAATTCCCCACGCTCATGTGCTAACCTACTAGGGCACCCACACGCCCCTGTGGCTTCTCTGTCCCTCTGAGAAATTTCTCTAAGTGTTTTACAAGCCTGTATGGAAATTCCACACGGGTGTGGATTTTAACAAGGGTCACTCAGAGGGGCACTCACACGCCCCTTTGTCTTCTCGGGATGGATGAGAACTCTCTGCAGAGTTTCACATGGGCGTGTCGAAATTACCCACGCCTGTGTGTAATTCACAGGGTCATCCACAGGGGCAGACACACGCCCTTATGTCTTTTTGGGATAGAGCTCTCAACTCTACCAAGAAATACACACCCGTGTGTAAATTACCCACGGGCGTGTGTGACCGTCACATGGTCATTTTATAGGGGCATTCACACGCCCTTGTGTCTTCTTGGGATAGAGAAGTTGAGCTCTGAAGAGAAACACACACCCGTGTGGAAATTCGACACGCATGTGTACCTTCTCTGGATGGCTCGAAAAAAATTACAAACTCTGCAAAAAATTTCTTCACACTTATACACATATAGTGCCTACATTTGCTATGCAAAATTGACCAGAGAATTATGAAAAACATGATCAAATGACCAAAAACCTTTTCCAAACACAATTATGAACTTGAAAACACCAGTGATCTATGAGAAAAGTACAGCAATAGCATGTAAAAATCAAGATACCAACACTCAAGCGCTTATTCATGCAAGTACAAAACTAAAACCTAGAAAACAGTAAAGACTTGGGTTGCCTCCCAAGAAGCGCTTGTTTACCGTCACTAACCTTGGCGCACCTGACCTTACCTCATGGAGGCTCATAGATGAAGGTTTCCCTCTTATCCATAAGCTGAAAGCATGATGAACATAATCTTTTTAAGGTAGAGAGGGAGTTATCGAGTTTGTTACCGCACAAGGGTTCGTCACCCTTACTCCATTCTTGCACAACCCCATTAGCCTTGGGATGTTTCTTGTGATGTCTTCTTGTACGCTTCATCTTTCGGATCATCTTTATCATGATCCCCGGGCAAGGTTGCATGTTGTCCTCTAGAACAAGTGTCATGATGTCTTTATTCTCCACCTCTTGGTCTAGAAACCCTTGATTTGGATCTGGACACATCTTTTTCTGCACATATTCATCTATTAGTTCATCGGTAGTGTAAATAAAGTAAAGAGTATCATCAAAGTTGAGAGAATGTCTCATGGCTTCGGCGAGGTGATATGTAAGCTTGTCATCCCCAACTCTTAAAGTCAACTCCCCACCATCCATGTCGATAAGAGCCTTGGAAGTACGCAAGAATGTCCTCCCATGTTTTAATGGGACATCGACATCCTTATCAACATCAAACACTACAAAATCCACCTGAAACATGTACTTGTTGATAAGTGCTTGTGTGATATGAATGCGAAGCATTCTTTCCTTATGTTGAGCATTACGTTTCTCGGGGTTTTTTTACATTCTATTTCTTTGATTGTACTTAGCTCCATGGAGAACTAAACCCCTATTGGGTACTTGGGTATGTGAACCCCTGGGATGTATTCGTTTCATTGAATCTCTGTATTATGTTTTTCCAATTAATTGATGTTTATTGTCAGCTCTAACCTTGAATGCTTGATTGTATGAAGATTTCCCCAGAGTGACACTAGGGTTGAGAGTTCTTGTTGGTAACCTTGTGAGTGAGTGACACACCACGAGCGTTAGACAAAGCTAGGTTGGAGAGGGTTGAGAGGGTGAGTCGAGAGGTACAGGAGCGTCCTCTTTCCCCTCCGACGTGATAGATTCTATCTCTGTTCCTCGAGTTCTTTGCAGCCATAATAGAGTCAATGGTTTAAGAGATGACCCTCCACTGGGGCTTAGTATCTAGAGCTTAATTGTGGTTAGGGACCTTCCACCTGGACCAAAGGGTTAGGTCTGTAATTTGGAAGAGATTTATCACTTGGAATCCCTAGAGCTCATTGCAACTCTATTCGAGTGCGAGGTTGAGAGGTTATTTAATCTCTCCTCCAAGACATGAATAGAGTTAGGCATAGTTAACCTTAGATTCGGGACTATATATTTAATGATTTCCACGACTCAATATTGCATTGATTAGGAAGGATAATAGAGGGTTTTTGCACTTGAAACGATTGTCCTTGGCGGAGCATTATTTGAGTACCCCATCTTTATTGATTGTCTTAGCTCCCTCTTTACTCGTACTCTCTTACTTGTTGTTTTTTTTACTTTTGAGAATTGAATTTGTGTCACGTTTATCACTTCTGATCTTTCACATAGCTAAGAAGAGGATTAAGTGTTTTTATTCCCTATTCACTATGGATTCGATACCCCCTCATCCGGGATTATTACTTCAACAAACCCGTGCACTTGTGGGATATAAGCAAGGCGATCGTGTCAAGTTTTTGGCGCCGTTGCTGGGTAATAAGCATTTTGAGATACTTTGCACTTTGTTTTCTTAGCTATTTCACCATACATTCTATTTCATATCTTCTTATTCTATCATTGTCCTGATTTCTTTTTCTTTCTTTTTCGGTGCAGCTCAAGGTTATGACCCAAGGGAATCCCTCAATATTGATTGAAGGAGATCCTGAGCTTGAATGTACACTTAGAAGAAAAAGGAAAGAGCCTGTGCAAGAACAGTCTAATCTAGCTGATTTTGGAAGTGGAAGGATCTGAAAACATGGCAGAACAGAATGAGCAACAGTGGACATTATCTGATTATGCCAGACCTTTCAGTGTTGGGGACACAATCGAGCATTGTGCGTCCCCCGATCACAGCTCAGAACTTTGAGCTGAAGCCGGCATTCATCCACATGTTGCAGAGAATCCAGCATGCTTCAACGGTTTTGACCGATGAGGATCCAAACAGTCATATAGAGAGTTTTCTCGGGGTGTGTGATATGCTGAAGATAAACGGAGTGACGGATGATACCATCAAATTGAGAGCCTTCCCATTTTCCATAAAGGGGAGAGCGAAGCAGATGGCTACGATCATTACCTAGAGCATCAATTACCACATGGGAGGAGATGGTAGAAGCTTTTTCTTGCCCGTTATTTTCCCTCCCGGAAAAATCAGCAAAAGCTTAGGAATGAGATCTCATCCTTTGTTCAGTTGGAATTGGAGTCTCTATTCAAGACATGGGAAATGTTCAAGGAACTCCTGAGAAAGTGCCCGCAACACGGATTTCCCGAGTGGATGATTGTTCAGACCTTTTACAATGGTTTGAATCCGAGTACAAGGTAACTCTTGGATGCAGCAGCAGGAGATACTTTAGGTAGCAAGACCACCGATGAGGCCCGTCAATTAATTGAGGAAATGGGGCTAAACAACTACCAATGGAATGCTAAAGAGAAGAAAAAGGTGGCTGGTCTCCATGAAATAGATGCGGTAACTTCATTGGCGGCTCAAGTGGAAAATTTGAGTAAGAAGTTAGATCTTCAAACATCAAATAAAGTGGCAGCCGTGACTAATTGCACCGGGTGTGGTGGAGGACATGCCCCCTCCGATTACCCGATCTCTATTGGTGATGTTTATTCGGTGGAGAACGTTGATTTTGTAGGTAATGGCATGAGACCTCAAGGAAACCCATATAGCAATACCTACAATTCTGGTTGAAAGAATCATCCTAATTTCTCATGGAGTAATCAGGGTCCACAAAAGGCCATGGGGCTACCGGGTTTCCAACAACAACAACAAACCTCTCAGGTGGAAAACAGAGTCTCAGGTTTGGAAACCTGAATGAATGACTTAGAGAAGCACTTGACTAGATTTGTGCAATCTACAAATACAAGGTTTGAATCAGTCGAGGCTACACTTCGCAACCACACCGCCTCTTTGCATAACCTTGAAAATCAAGTGGGGCAAATTGCAAGTCTCTCTCGAAAGGCCACATGGAAGCTTGCCGAGCAATAAAGAAACTAACCCCTAGAGAGCACGTGAAGGCGATCACTTTGAGAAGTGGTCGTGAGGTTGAAAGGTAGGCTTCCGAGTGAGAAGCCAAAAAGAACATGCACCCAAGGTTATAGAGGTGGAAGAGGGAACAGCAAAAGAGAAAGAGGTGGCACCCCCACCTTTCAAGCCAAGAATCCCTTTATCCCTCTAGATTGAAAAAAATGACCAAGGGGATGAACAAGTACAAGAAGTTCTCGAGCTTTGTTCAAGCAACTCCACATCAATATTCCTTTTGTTGAGGCATTGGCCCAAATGCCAAAGTATGTGAAGTTCTTGAAAGACTTGTTGACTAACAAGAGGAAATTGGAGGAAAGTGCTTCAGTGATTTTAGATGCTTCATGCTCGGTGGTATTGCAAAAGAACATGCCGAACAAAAAGAAAGACCCGGGAAGCTTCATCATTCCGTGTAATATTGGCAATCTAGGGGAGGAAATAGCATTGGCGGACTCAGGGGCCAGTATCAACGTTATGCCATACACCTTCTTTCAAAAGCTAGGCTTGGGTGAGCCTAGGCCTACTCGGATGACTTTGCAACTAGCGGACCGAACAGTACGACATCCGAGAGGCATCATTGAAGACGTGCTTGTCAAGGTGGACAAGTACATTTTTTCGGTTGACTTTGTAGTGCTAGACGTTGATGAGGATGCGGATGTACCTTTGATACTTGGGAGACCGTTCTTGCAGACTTCCAAGGTATTGATTGACATGGACGGTGGAGAGCTAACTTTGAGGGTTGGAGATGACAAGCTCACATACCGCCTTGCTGAAGCCATGCAGCATTATCTTGATTTCGATGATACTTTATACTTTCTAGACACTACTAATGAGATTGTTGATGAATACATGCACGAAATGTTCAATCCGGACCCATACGAGGGTTTGTTTGACCAATAGGAGGATTATGAAGAAGTAATGATGCTTGGTTCGACGGAAGAAGTACCATCTAACCCGGATATCTTGAAGAAGGTGCTCCGGAAAATGAAGAGGTCTAGGAGATGCCACAGGAAATACTCCAAGTCTGTTGGAGACGTACGTGAACCGAAGAAGTTGGACGAATCATTATTAGGTGGTTTAAAGCATGATAATTCACCTTTTACCCTCAATAGACTTTGCACATCATGCTTTCAAGCCATGGGTAAGAGGGCAACTTTCATTCATGAACCCCTGTGAGGTAAGGCAAGGTACGTCAAGCTTAGTGTTGTTAAACAAGCACTTCTTGGGAGGCAACCCAAGTGTTTACTATTTTCTTATCTTCTAGTTTAGTTTGTTTTCATGAATAATTGTTAAGTGTTGGTGTCTTGATTTTTAGAAACTTTTGCTGAGATCTTCTTGCGAGCTTTGTGTATTCATCGCGTGTTTTCATGTGGAATTGGCGAAGTTATGTCGTTTGAGCTTTATTCCATGTTTTTCGCTGGTAAAACATGCATACTAGGGCAGGCTCTGAGTGTGTAAACATGTTTAAAAACTTTCTGCAGAGCCTGCAGGTTTTTCTAAGACATCCAGTGAAAACACGCGTGCGTGTGGAATTTCCGCACGCCCATGGATTTGTATTGTGAGCTCATCCAGAGAAGGCACAGGGGCGTGCGGCTGCCTCTGTGAACGACCATGCGAATATGCAATTACGCGGTGTGGTTGTAAAGTGTAGCTTTGACCGACTGAAACCTTGTATCCGATGATTGGATGAACTTGGTTAAAGCTTTCTTTAGATCGGTCATCCAGGTTTTCAAACCGGAAACTCGATTCTTTATGTTCCGGGCTTGTTGTTTTTGTTGTTGGAAACCAAGTGTTGCCATTGTCTTTTGTTTTCCTTGATTGTTCCAAGAAAGATTCGGGTGGCTCCTCCAACCCAAATTGTAGGTGTTACTAAATGGATTGCCTTGGCTTCTCATTGCATTACCCACAAAATCCACTTGTTATATCGAGGATATACCACCAATAGAAATCAGGCAATCAGTTGAAGCATGTCCTCCATCACACCCAGTGCAACTAGTCAAGGCTGTCACTCTAGGATAAGTTTGAGTATCTAACTTCTTGCTCAATGACTTAACCTGGGCCGCCAATGAAGTAACTGCATCAATCTCATGAATTCCGGCTAACCTTTTTTTGTCTCTTGTGTTTCACTAATAACTGTTCATAGCCATTTCCTCAATGAGACATCGTACTTCTTTATGGGGCTTGCTTCTTAAGGTATCTCCCACTGCTGCATCAAGTACTGCCGTGTCCTTGGGTTCAACCCATTGTAAAAAGTCTGAATGATCACCCACTCGAGGAAACAATGTCGAGGACATTTCTGCAATAGCTCATTCAACCTATCACATATTTCAAAAAGAGACTCCAATTCCATTTGGACAAAGGAGGATATTTCATTCCTGAGCTTCACAGATTTTGCAGATGGGAAATATCCGGCAAGAAAAGCTTCCACCATCTCCTCCACGTAGTAATCGATGCTATAGGTAATGATTGTAGCCTTTGCTTTGCTCTTCCCTTCAAGGAAAATGGGAAGGCACTTAATCTAATAGCATCATTCATAACACCATTAATCTTAAGCATGTCACACATTTCTAAGAAATTCTCTATGTGGTTGATCGAATCCTCATCGGCCAAACCATTGCTGTATAATCTGGATGAATACTGGCTTTTTCTCAAAGTTCTGAGTTGTAATCAGTGGCCACATAATACTAGACTGTGCGCCCAGTACTACAGGTCTGGCATAATCTGATAGTGTCCTCTACTACTCATTCTGCTCTGCCATATTATCTGATCCTTCACCTTCTACCTCAGCTTGATTTGACTATTCTTGTACAGGTTCTTTTCTCCTTCTATGAACTGTTCGTTTGAGTTTAGAATCTCCTTCAACCAATGTTGAAGGGTTTGCTCGGGTCAAAAGCTGGAGCTGCAACCAAAGAAAGAAAAACAAATCAGAATGATGGAAGAATAAGAAAGTGTGAAATAAAATAAATGTTGAATAGCTAAAATAGCAAAGTGCAAAGTGTTTCTAAAATGCCCATTTCCCCGAAATGGTACAAAAAACCTGACAAAACACCTTTTGCGTATGTACCATAAGTGTACGTGTTTGTCCACAAGTGTGCGGGTTTGTCGAAGTATTAATACCCTAGTGAGTGGGTAGTCATATCCATAGGGAAAAGTGATCAGAAACACAAGGATTACTATTTAACTAAAGTGAAGATGGATCGATAGTAGTGTGAACAATGTCAATATGAAAAGAAATAAAATGAACAAGAAAGATAGATGCTATAAAAAATGAGAGTAAAGATAATCGATTGAAAATGGGGCACCCGAACATTGCTCCACCTAGGACTATTGCTTCAAGTGCAAAACCAACTATTATATCTCCTAACTGATGCTTAATGAGTCGTGGAAATCCTACAATACACGGTCCCAAAGCTAAGGTCAACCGTGACTAACCCTACACTATGTTCCAAAAGAGAAATCGCTCAGTCTCAACACCTCACACTATGCAAAGTTGCTTAAAGCTCTAGTGAGTCCAAGTGATAAACCCTATTCACTAACAAAGATCTAACCCTTTGGTCCAGGCGAAAGATCGCTAATCACAATTAAGCCTGGATACGAAGGATTAGTTCAATAGATCACTCTATTTCTTGCGCAACTAAGAACCAGTGGAGTTTGTCTCTTAGCACTTCACTCTATTATGACAGCAAAGAGCTCTTGGAATGTGGAGGTAGGATAAATCACAATGGTGGAAAAATGGGACGTTCTTCTACATCTCAACTCACCCGCTTGACCCTCTCTAATCTTGCTTTTTCTAACCCTCATAGTGTGTCACTCACTGACAAAGATTACTAATGTAGGCTCTCAACTCTCGTATCACTCTAAGGGAATACCCATTCAATAAGCATTCAAGATTAGAACCCAATTAAAAAACACCAATTAAAGAAACAAAATAGAAAGGTAAAAGAAACAACGTCACCCTAGGGTTTACAAGTCCAAGTACCCAATAGTGGTCTAGCTCTCCATGGAGTAAGATATAATCAATAATGAAATTAAAAGTAAGAACATGCAATCCATAAGTAAACCCACCTTGGTATTTGTATCAATGGTCTTGTGGAGTGTCTGTGTCTTCTTCAAAGGATCCCTCGTCAAGCCTAGGGCACACATCGCTGAAGGGATGCTGACGAAAACTACCACAATAACTATCTTCCAAAGGAACACGGTGTTGAAGGCCATAGAACCACTATAAAACCTTGCCAAAGCCTCTCCAAACCCTAGTCACGAGTGTCTCTAAAGATGGAGAAAATATGAGAAAAAGATGGGAAAAAAGATTCCAAAACGGGCTGAAGTCACAGCTTTAAATAGGCTGTAATCGGACATCCACACTAAATCTACCAGAATTGATTTTTCAACTGCCTATAAACAGTAACTACTACTACAGATATTTGCTACATTGATTTACTACAGTACTCCACCAAAATACTCCCGAATTCTCATTTTTCATCGAGGACACATGAATGGGCACACATCCATGCGGTTGATCATTTTGCATCTTTAATAAAATAACATTTGACGACAATCTCGCTAGCATTGCACAAGTCAGAACACATGAGTGCGATTGTCTTTGTGCCCCTCCAATTTGCATGTTCACTGGAGCACAATGGAGGTTGGCACACAGTCATATGTCTTTGAGCACAACTTGTGTCTTCATGTTTGTTCACTCCAAGATTTCTTCAGCAAAGTGCATTCATAATCTACTTTGGCTTCTTTCTTCCACACTTGTCTCCACAATCATACATGCACAAAAGTAACAGAAATACACATGTATGAACGATAAAATCAGAGAAAAATAATGCTCATTGTAAGAAAAGAATACTTTCTATTCCTAATACAGATGCACTAATCACCAAGCACCCACTAGGGGTTTTGCTCTCCGTGGAGCAATACAAAAGCAAATATGAAGTGAAAGAGAAGTGCAAGTAATCCATAGAGAAAATCCCCTTGTAGTCCGTATCAATAGTCTTGCGGAGCAACCTCGTCTTCTCAAAAGGTTCCCTTGTCAAACCTAAGGCACATTACACCAAATCGATGCCGATAAAAGCTCCCCCTATAGTTCTCCTCCAAAGGAACTCGATGTCGAATACCATAGGACCGCTCCAAAAACCTAGCAAAAGGCTCTCCAAACCCTAGCTGCCAGCTTTCCGGAAGACGGACAAAATATAGGAAGAAGATCACTCAAAAAAACTCTCAAAGTGGTATTTCTAGGACTGGAATCAAGCATCTGCACGGGTGTGTGGAATTTCCTCATGCCCGTGTGAATTTCCAAGTCTTCATTTCTAGCGTGCTATAAACAGTAACTACTATAGTGATTTTACTACAATAAATTGCTACAGTACTTTGCCAAAATGCTCCCGAATCCACTCTTTTCATTGATGCCACATTGCTACAATATATTGCTATAGTACTTTGCCAAATTGCTACAGTACAACAAACAATTTCCAATTCTTTTTTAATTTTTTAATTTTTTTATTTTTTTTCTTTCAACTTTTTCTGATTTTTTTATTTTCCTCTGATTTTTTTTTTCAAATAAAAACTAGCACACTAAAGTCCCAAACACAATGAACTAGAATCTTCATAGGTCTAATGAGTGAGAAAAGTGCACAAAGAGCAATCAGACAAAAATATTTAATGAAATTAGATGAAAACTAGAGCATGATAAAATCTAATGTTTACAACCTCCAAAAACTAAGAATTAAACTCTAAACCCTAAGGTGAACCTTCATTGGCAACAAGAGCATACTCATGAAAACACAAGTAAAAGTCATGTATAAGGTAAACCCTCCCCCAGACTTAAGATGTACATTGTCCTCAATGTATGTATGCAAGCACAATAAAAATAATAACAATGGAAGCATAATGTGTGTGCGAATGCAATTAAAACAATACTCACCTGAACTCCTCATTAACCGTTTGGTGAAGTCTAGCTCATGGGCTTGTTGTATAGGTTACGAAGCTCACACGACCATGTGACAAAGCACATGATCGTGTTTATGACCAAAACACCATCAACATCACTCTCAAGGTCATCTGCACGTATGCAAGGGGTTCAGTGAAGCTCAATAAAGAAGAAAAGATGTGCGAGTTCTTATTAGTAAAACAAATGAAGCACAAACTTGCACAAATAAAATGAAGCACAAAGATAACTAAGGTATAAAACATAAAATAAAGAAAATTAAAAATGAAAACAAAAATAAAGAAAACTAAAGTCTCATGAGTGGGACGCTTCAAGCATCAACGTCATCTTCTGCTGTCGCCGTTGTGCCAAAAGAATGTTTTCATCCAAGGTTAACCGTATGAAATTAAAACATTTTCGAAGAAGTTTTTCAGTCCTTGGTGTCATACCTGCATATAAAGCTTCAAAAAAAGTCAGATAAGAATGAATTTGATGAGTACAGGGTTCCACGCGAGTGTGGAGGGCAGGCCAAGCGCTTTTCTGTCCTAATTGGGTACTCTTCCATCCCACGCAGGTGTATGGGTAGGCCACGCGCCCGCGTGGGCGTGTGCTGGCCTCTGCCATCCCGTCACGAGACCGCGTGCTAGGCCAAGCGGTTGCGTGGCCTATGCCCAGCGTGTGCACGGCCGTGGCTATCCAGAGCACGCGGCTAGCCAGGCCCGCGCCCGCCCACCCCAGCCACGAGAGAGCGTTGCTGGGGTGATCTCAGCCAAGGGGGCCGCGCGGGCGCGTCGCCCTGCAGACTACGCGAGGCTAGCCCACGCGGGCGCGTGGGCAGGCCGTGCGCCAGTGTGGGCGCCCGACTCTGGCGAAATCGCCAGAGTAGGGCTCCTACGCCGTATAGAAACCATTTTCAAGCATTCAATAAGTGTCCAACATGATCTACTATGAAATATAGCACACAAATACCATGAAAACACCAAGAAAATGGTTGTGAAGAACATGAAAAGGATGGGAGGGAGTAAAAGCTTACCGGATTAAATCAAAGTAGAAAACTCGGTGTAAACTCCTGCAAATCACCTCTAATCCTCCAAAGGGTTGAAAACAATTGGTTTTAGAGATCAAAACTTGAGTTTTATAGGAGTGAAGGGTGGAAGATGAATGGGTTTTTTGAAAATGGAAGATGATAAATAGTGCCCCTTCACATTCTTATAGGCACATGGGGGTGTGGATTTTCTACTCCCCTGCGTGGGTACTGTACACAACCGCATGGAAATTCCACGCAGCCATGTGAATTGCAAAATTTCTGCACACAATTCATTGAGGGCCCAAAACTCCCAATTAAAACAAATTTTTTGACAATTAACATTAAAATCTCCCTAAACCATGTCATACACATGAAAAATAATTCACAACGAAGAAAAATTTCATGAAAACACCAGCATACATAAAAAATTGATCAAGGCACACACTCATGAATTTATTACTGTATGAAGTAAATTTTAAGTCTAAAAACTAACTAAAAGCTTGGGTTGCCTCCCAAGAAGCGTTTGTTTGACGTCACTAAGCTTGACGTACCTCTTCCTTACCTTATGGAGGCTTGAAAAGAGTGTGTTCCTCCCCACTAGACATTGCATAGCTACTTCCTTTAAACCAAGAATCTAGTTGTCGGGGTGGAATATTAATTGGAGAGTCCAACCATCTTACTTTTGGCTTCCAAGGAAACAATTTGGGTTTGGAATTGCCCAAGCTTAGCACAGGTGGGTCATTGGATGGCTTCAATCTCCTACCCACATCTTTTCCCCTTCCCAAAACCTCTTCTTGTGTTGTATGAGTTGATCAATCCCAAAAAGAGATGCTTGTTCCATTACCTTAGGATTTGCTTCTTCTTGTATATTTTCATCTTGAGAAGAGCATGACACTAGCAAATCCCCTTGAAATTTTCTCGCTCACAAGCACAATCTTCATTCACACAATACAAAATCTCAAAATTGTATTCAACTTCTTTCTTTTCGTGTTTTGCACCAATGTAGTCCATTTGCCAAACTTCTTCAATGTTGTTCATGGCCTCATCATGTCCCGGAGACACTTGCATTGCTTGTTCAAATTCTTATTTTTCCTTAGCAAGCATGTCCAAGATCTCTCCTATTTAACGCTCAAGGTTTTTGATGGAGATCTCGTGACAACTTAATGTGGCCTTAATATTTTGGAAATGGGCATTGGTTGCTTCAATAAATATCGGTAACACCCTTTCAAACTGAAGTACATCCTCTTGAACTTTCTCATCCCATTGAAGTTCTTGTTGAGGTGCTTCCCATTGTTGTCCATCAATATCCCATAAGAGATTTGGGTAGCTTCTTCGAGTTGGATGATATGTGGTGCGACATGGATTGTATTGTTGATAGGGGTGAGCAAAAAAATCCGGATCCGATGATCCGATCTGATATCCGGTTTTTTAATCCGAATTTTTTGGGTACCCGATCAAAAAAAAAGGGTCGGGTACCCTGTCCAAATTTTTAAGGTGAAAACCGGATCGGATACGGGTCGGGAGAAATTAAAAACATGGTATCCGAATCCGATCCGGTTTTTAATATATTCTTATATATATATAATTATATATAGATTGATAATTATATATAGATAGATAATTAGATATATAATAAATTTAAATTTTATATGGTCCAAAAAGTAAAAAGGAAGAAAAAATCGAAATCCCTCATTTAAACCCTTTAAGATATATATAATTAAAGATATATATATAATTATATATATCTTAAAGGGTTTAAATGAGGGATTTTAATTTTTTTTTCTTTTTTACTTTTTAGACCATATAAAATTAAAATTATTATATATATATTAATAAATTTAAAATTTTACAAGGGCGTAAGTAGAAAAAAAAATCGAAATCCCTCGTTTAAAAATTTAAAGAGTTATATACTTAATTATTTATATAGTTATATTTATATATACATATTAATAAATTTAAACTCTTCTAGGGTTAAACGTAAACGGAAAAAAAATTCCATGTCCTTGCTTCCTAGTCCTCAACGTCAACCTCTTCTCTCTAGCCTCCATCCTTGTCTCTTTTCTCTCACCATTGTTGCCACGGCCTATTGGATCTCTTGTTGGATTTTTTCAGGTTTGTTTTTGATATTTCTCTTCAAAATTATTTTTTTTAGTTTCAAAATTCCTGTTAGATTTCCTAGGTATGATGTCTTAATTAAAATCTTTTTATAATGGTGATTCATGGTTTCATGTAGATCAATTAAATGTCATCAAGCTTTGACAATATTGGTGAAATAGTGGCAGACAATACTAGTGAAAGGGTAATGAACATAATGGAGGAATTCAATGAAATGAACGACATTAATGAGTTTGAAAGCATAAAAGAAGCAGAGAAGACTCCAACTAAGAAGATAAAAAAGACTTCTCATTGCTCTGGAACTCGTAAGAAAGGAAAACCACCACTTCCCCACAATGTAAGTGGAAAAGATTCTTATATTGGTAAAAGAAAAAATCAATCTCCTTTTTGGGATCATTTTGATAAAACTGATGATCTAGACTATGCTAGATGCAAATATTGTGATAATTTGATTGGTTGTAGTTCAAAAATAGGCACCACTTCTTTGGCAATTCATATGAGATGCAAGAAATTACCGGCTAATATAGATTTGAACCAGAAAAAATTAGATTTGCATACCCAAACTATTGTTACTCAAGATGGTGTTACTTAAGCTATTAGTGTTCCAAGTGTATGGTAGTTTGATGAAGATTCTATCAGAAAAGCATTGACTAAGATGTTGATATTGGATGAGTTGCCTTTCAAATTTGTGGAGCGGGAGGGTTTTTGCTTTTTTTGTAAGGCTATGAATCCTCATTTTATTATTCCTTCACGTTTTACAGCTGCAAGAGATTGCTATACTCTCTTTATTGAAGAAAGGAAAAAGTTAAAGAATTGTTTTAAGAAATTATCTTCAAGGATTTGCTTTAACACAGATTCATGGACCTCTGGTCAAAATTTGAACTATATGTGCCTTAATGCTCATTTTATTGATGATGACTGGAATTTGCATAAAAAAATCATCAATTTTTGCCCTATTGTTGGTCATAAAGGAAAACTTATTGGTAGGGCTGTTGAGAAGTGTTTGAATGAATGGGAACTTAAAAAAATTTTAACTGTGACGGCTGATAATGCTAGTTCCAATGACAAAGCTATTGAGTATTTGAGAAGAAGATTCAATCATTGGGAATGTGGTCTTTTAGAAGGAAAATATTTGCATGTGAGATGTGCTGCACATATATTAAATTTGGTGGTCAAAGATGGCTTGAAAGATGTTGGAAAATCAATCTTGAAAATCCGTGCTCTTGTGAAATATGTGAGGTCTTCTCCCGCTAGGCTACAAAAATTCAAGGCTTGTGTTGAGGAATCGAAATTGAATAGTAATAGTCTTGTTTGCTTGGATGTGGAAACTAGATGGAATTCAACGTATTTGATGCTTGAATCTACCATAAAGTTTAAGAAAGTATTTTCTAATTTATTGATGAAAGATTCTGCTCTTCAAAATGAAATGGTGAAATTTGGTGGTGATCCTACAAATATGGAATGGAAACAAGTTTCTCCTTTCTTGTCATTCTTGAAAATTTTTTATGATGCCACTTTGAAATTGTATGGTTCTCATTATGTGACTTGCAATGCTTATGTGAATGAAATATTTGGTGTTGGCCTTGTGATTTCCGAACAATGTCATAACGAGGATGTGAGCCTTAGACAAATGGCGTCTCAAATGAAGGCGAAATATGACAAATATTGGGGCAACATTGATAATCTCAATTTATTGTTATTTATTTCTTTGTCCTTGACCCAAGAAGGAAGTGGCAATATGTTAAGTGGATGGTGCGAAATTGCTACAGTCAATAGAAATTTGATGTTTTGTGTTCAAACATTAAGTTTGCATTGCAATCATTGTTCAATGAGTACTCTTCTTCTACACATCAAGCAAACAATGTGCAAGAATCTTCAACTTCTACCTCTACTACTGCTTCTAGTTTCCATCACAATTCATCCCAACTGGGCATATTAGACTTTGGAGATCTTATGAATAGTAAATTTGAAAGGGATATGGGTTGTGTAAGCACTGTAAATAAAACTGAGGTGGAGAGGTACTTGGAGCATGCACGAGAACCTATGGAAACAAATTTTAATATCTTACAATGGTGGAAGAATTCTCAAAATAGATATCCCACTCTTGCGTTGATGGCTCGAGATGTACTTGCAATTCCCAGTTTCCACCGTTGCTTTCAGAGTCCGCTTTTTAGCACTCGGAGGGTGTGTTCTTGATTCTTTTCGTACTTCTTTGACTCCGAGAATGGTAGAAGCTCTTATTTGTTCACAAGATTGGTTACGTACTTCTCATGCTCCACTATCCACAGAGGAGAACTTATTTGAATTGGAGAGTATGGAAGAAGGTTAGTTTTTATTCCATTTATTAATTATTTGTTACTAATTTTATATTTCTTTTGTGTGAATAGTCTTAAATATTTAAATTTATGATTTTTGAATTGTAGGTATGAAGGACTTGACTTTGGAGCAACCAATGATCATTATTGATGAGATGCTTGATGCTTCAGAAGATATTTGATTTTTTTTTTTTTAATGTCTAAGATTGATAAAACCCTTTATTATTATTTTTTTTGACTTTTTTTGTGGGGAGAATAATATAAGGTTTTAATCCACTTTATAAGTTACAAGTTTCTCATATTTTTTTTATGAATGTTGATGTTGTTATATATAAAAAAAAATCCATGGAGTAGTAGATGAAACTTAAATTTGGATCCGGATATCCGATATCCGATCCGGTTTAAACCGGGTACCCGGTTTTTAGTATCAGGTTTAAACCGGGTCGGATACGGGTCGAGTTTTTGCCGATCCGAAAAACCGGATACCCGATCTGGTTTTAAAATCCGGGTCGGGTACCCGGTTTTGCTCACCCCTAATTGTTGATGAACACTAACAAGTCGATCAATTTTTCTAGTGACAGCATCAACCTGTGAATATAATTCTATAAGTGGATCAATCATCATTCAAGTTCCATGCAAGAAAAAGTAAATGAAACAAAATTAAACAAAATAGAACGGTGGAAGAAGATAGAGTGAAATAGATAAAAACAAAATAAAACTCGATGAGAATGATGGAAGAAAAAGAAAGTGTGGAATAGACAAAATAAAGAAAAAGATAAGTGGCTAGAGCAACAAAGTACTAGCATTCCTAGTATCCTGTTCCCCGGCAACGGCGCCAAGAACTTGACACGTCCGAATATGCGTGTAAACCACAAGTGCAAGGGTGTCGAAGTAATAAAATACTCAGTGAGTTGGGTAGTCGAATCCACAGGGAACAGGGCTACTACTACTAACTTCTTCTCTACTTTCTAGCCTAATGAAAAATGGAAAGGTGTGGTGATCTAATGTGTGAAGAAATGAATACCGGAGATGAACATGCAAGGGTGAAATAGAGGAAGAATCTCAATTAATAAAGATGAGGT
>NW_024086562.1:0-14756 GCF_009730915.1 Dioscorea cayenensis subsp. rotundata
GTCTTTACATTCGAAAGTAGAATAGTCAAGGAAATGATGAAGAAAATTTTATTTATTATTGTAATTATTTTTCTTATTCTTGTTCTTGTTCTTGTTCTTGTTATTTATTTATTTATTTATTTATTATTATTATTATTATTTTCTTCTTCTTCTTCTTCTTATTTATCTTATTTTTTACTATTATACTATTATTAATTATTTTTCTTATTTTTCTTATATTTATTGTTCTTTTTCTTCTTCTACTGCTTATTATTATTATTATTATTATTATTATTATTATTTATCTTTCTTATTTTTATCATTATATTTATTTCTCTTTTTCTTGTTCTTCTACTGCTTCTTATTACTATTTATTATTATTATTATTATTATTATTATTATTATTATTATTCTTCTTTTTCTTGATCTTTTTCTTCTTATTTAATTATTAATTTATTAATTATTATTAATATTCTTCATTATTATTTATTTGTAATTTTTTTTTTTTTTTACTATACTTCCCTTTGTTTTTCTTTTTCTTCTTGTTATTTATTTATTTCTTTATTATTATATTAACTTCTTCTTCTTCTTCTTATTAATCTTATTTATTTATTTATTTGTCATTATAATTATTATGTATTATTCTTCATATTTATTTATTTATTATTTTCTTATTTTTTATTATATTTCCTCTTCTTCCTCTTTTTTTCTTATTTTTTTATTATATTTCTTCTTCTTCTTCTTCTTTTTCTTATTATTATTCTTTTTTTATTATTATTATTATTATTATTGTTATTATTAATTAATTAATTTAATTTATAATTTTGTTATTTTTTATTATTCTTTCCTCTTCTTCTTCTTTTTCTATATTTATTTATTATTAGTTAATTTTCTTATTTTTTTATTATATTTATTCTTGTATTTCTTCTTGTTGTGCTTCTTACTATTATTATTATTATTATTATTATTATTATTATTAGTATTTATTTTTTTATTCTTCTTATTTTTTATTATATTTACTCTTCATTTATTTATTTACTATTAATTCTTCCTTCTTCTTCTTCTTCTTCTTCTTCTTCTTCTATTGCTTCTTATTATTTATTTATTTATCATCATTATTATTATCATATTTTTTTATTATATTTCTTATTCTTATTCTTATTTATTCTTCTTCTTATTTATTTATTAATTTTCTTATATTTCTTCTTCTTCTTCTTCTTCTTCTTCTTCTTCTTCTTCTTATAGTTATTTATTTACTATTATTTATTTATTTATTATTATTTTTCGTATTTTTTAGGTAAAATTACAGTTTACCTCTTATGAATTTCAAATAATCCTAAATAGCCCCTCCAACTTTTGCACACCGTGGACAACCCTTCTGTTATTGTTTATGATACCTTTTATCCCCTATCGGTCACTTCAACTGAGTCCACGTTATGAAATTTCATTTTTGCTGTTGAAAATGGTGGAAAATAAACCGCTGAATCACATCATGTCCGAACTTTATGCATACAATTTTGCATTTTTTTGCATTCAGGCTTGCTTTTTGTCAAATAAAGTTTAGAAGGCTCATCACATCTTCTTCTTTTTCTTCTCCTCATTTGGTTTGTTTCGATTTTAGTTCTTCCGGTTTCCTGATAAGGTGATAATTTCTTCATTGTTCTCACTTTGATAATTTTGCGGGAGGGAGTAACAATTTATAAAAATGCAGGTTTATTATGAAGAGTTTTTGTGCTATTGCTAGATACAACAAGGAGGGACGAGTGCTAATGTTTACGGCGCTGACTTCTTGGGAATCGGTGTTAGCTGAGACATATGAGCTTTCCCGTGTCATGGTGAAGTTTATCACACCTGATGGACATAAAACGGTTTGTCCAATAGAAAACAAGGTTGACTTCCAGCGCATGTATCACGTATACTCCATCTTCAAATACGCTGTGGTCGATCTTGTTGTTGAGATAGATGATGTGTCATTGTCGTATCCTACTGAAAATGATTTCTTCTCGTTGTAAAGTTCTTCTCTTTTATGTTTATCTAGTTGTAAAAGTTAATTATTGTTTAATTATCTCATTTTCTGTTTAAATATATCAGGTCTAAGGGCCTTGTGAACACCATTGCGAGAGTCTTCTTTTCTTTCCCATATACGTACTGCCTTCGACATTTGGAGGCCAATTTTATGAAAGCCAATGTCAGACTTGGGAAGGCATTGAGCGATGAGTGCTGGTCCATATACTTTTATATTGCATGGGCATCCACGGTTAAAGAATTCGATGATACTGTGAATGAACTACAGGCCACATCACCTAGAGCCTATCAGTGGTTGATTCATAAATCGGATATGTCACATTGGTCGAATTATCAGTTCAGAGGTGAACGCTGGGGCGAGATGTATACAAATGTCGCGGAGTCGTTCAATGCATTGATCAAAGAAGCTTGGCATTTACCGATGATATCGACTCCATAAGGTATTCGAATGTTGATTTTATTTAATGCTTAAGAATTGTTCATATCCTTTAAAACATTTTCCTTACTGTGCAAAAATCATTGTCTGTGTTTAACTATCTGGCTCTTCGCTTAATTTCGTATCCTACCGTTTAAAAATATTTGTTTATGTCTAAATATCAATGTCTTTTCTTAACCTCGTTTAAGTGTTTATGTTCTACATTGTACAAGTTCAAGTTGATGCACATGTTATGCAACCACCGTAAGAAAGCAAACAAATGGAGACCTACTTATGCCTGGACATTAATTCGAAGATAGAGCTACTTGTTGTAGAAAGTCAAAATCTTCATGTTGGTCATTGTGTTAGTGATCGTTATGAAGTAATTGACCAGTGCAGAAACATTGTAGATCTTGCCAATAGAATTTGCTCATGTTGTAGATGGCAAGTTTATGGTATCACGTGCAAACACGTTTACGCTGGAATAATGCAGGCAGGTACCAACGTTCATCGATTTATTAGCGGCTATTTCACCTTCAACAATTACAAATTGGCGTATAAGAAAGCTATTTTCCCGATTCCTAACAATGAGAAGACTACGGATGAAAATCGCGAAACTTCATTTGCGACCGCCTGTGATGAGAAGGCAACCTGGGTGTCCTAAACGAAAGAGGATCGAGTTGCAAGTGTCCTAGGTCCGCGAGTGATGTTGCAACCACTGTCACTCGTCCAGTCACAATCATAGATCTTGTAATGAAACTGTAGCTGACTAGCATTGTAAATAAACAAATATTTAAAAAGAAACAAACTTATTTGAGTGTTAACTTTTGATATTTTAACAAAGACATTGCCCTCTTAAACGTTTTACATAAACATTTTGAGAAACAAAAATGGCATTGTAAATAAACAAAAAGTTAAACAAAAACTCTTAGAATTTAAACATAGACAATGATGTTTAAACAAAAAAAAGTTGATATTTAAACAGGGAGACAATGTTATTTACAGGGTAACTCTGACAGATAAACAGAAAATTAAGAATTTAAACTGAGAAACTTAGATATTAAACAGTGACAATGATATTTAAACAAAAACAATGATATTTAAATGAGATACAATGCTATTTATACGTTAGCTCTGTTTTATATAATTACATATTAATCTTTTTTTACCCCTGTCGATGAATCCCCTTTCTCAGTGATGTCGGCTGTGCTCCCTTCCTTAAGTATGCGGGTAACATACTTTAAGCACAAGTAGGGGACTTCCGCTTGTGGTAGCCATAGCTTTTTACCGTCGAGTAGCTGTTCGATAAACCGTATGAGATAGACGGCGCATTCGACACTTCCTTGTTTCTGCCTTACGGTGTTAGTGCCGTGAACAAGGGGGTGCGTTAGAGTCGCCAACTCGCTGAGGGCCATATCGACACAATAGTCGAATAGTCTCCGCTGTTGAGATTTAAAATTTGATGTTAGAATCCCAACTTAGAGAGCATTATTTATAAAACTCTAGTTATCAAAGCACTTACCATTTCTCCGGTGTCTCTGTCGTACTCCTCACTTTCAGCAGAAGTATAGTGCCTGTATTCTTGCTTGTCATTATTAAGAACGATCAAATGGAAGTGGCTATTCATGATGACTGGCAGGATGACTATATCAACATCATGCAGGTTACGTGTGATATCTCCCATCATAGTGGGAGCCGTTTCACTCGCGTCCTCCTGCTTGGACATGAATAGTGCCAGCAGTCGCTTGATAGAGGCGCACTTCATATATGGATATAGTACTCTCGTCAGAGATTTCCAAATTATGCAAATGAACATCACCATGAATAGTGCCAGCAGTTGCTTGATAGAGGCACGCTTCATATATGAATAGTGCCAATAGTCACTTGATAGAGGCGAGCTTCACATTGTCTGTCACCATTTCCTTCACATCCAGCATCGTGTATAGGCTGGCTGGCTCGTGTGGTGCTGACATAGTCATTTTTCCATACGACAGTCCTGTGGTTAAATGGTAAAAAATAAACTTAAACAGAGAAAATATTTTAAGTGGTAACTCATAAATTTAAACGGTAATGTAAATATTTAAATGGAAACTAACATAGTTAGATGGTAACTCATAAATTTAAATGATATCATATATATTTTAAGTATAATGGAAATACTTGATACTTATGAATCCATCCAGCAATTCAGGAGGATCTTTAATAACTCATGCTTAAACACGTCGAGGTGCCCATGTCTGCGGGTATATTTTCATCTTCGGTCAAAAGTCCGTCCGCACTTCCTTGTATTGTTGGTTGGAGAGGACCATACTGTCAACCGAAGCACCGGTTGTTGTTTTTTTACTGACGTTTCCTTGCCCCTCGTTAACATCATCTTTTGGTTCAATGACCACATTAATATAAATATTGAAAATTTATCATAAAAATTCTTTCATTATGGCTCGTTTTGATCATATATTTGCTTAGCATATTACTATACACGTAATAAACATTCTTCGTCATGAATTTCTGGTGACAATACAAACCTTGTTTCTTTTCCATTACATTTGCATTCGATCAATACTTTCTGTAAAATTGAAATTTCATGAAGGGAAAAGTTCAAACCATATTTGGGAGTATGATATTTGAAAAAACAAAGATGATACTATGCAAAACTGAGTAGTGTGTCAAACTCAATTATGAAAATGTTCAAATTGAATAGCTTGTTACAAATACCACTATATTTTGATGTTAACACAAATAACAACAATTACAATCTAGTACAACAACATTCAACACCAACAACATTTGACAAGGTATTCAAGCTTTTGCGATTAATGCGGCAGCCCTTTCAAGTGGTATATGTAAGAAACTATTCAATTAGAACATTCTCATGATCGACTTTAATATACTACTGAATTTTGTACAATATCATATTTCTTTTTTCAAATATTGTCCACCCAAATATGGTTTGCATTTTTTTCATCATTAAATTTCAATTTTGCAGAAAGTATTGACCAAATGCAATGGAATGGGGGAAAACAAGCCTTTTATTATCACGAGAAATTCATGATGAAGAATGTTTATCACATGCAAAGTGATGTGCTAAGCAAATATTTGACCAAGGCGAGCCATAATGAAAGAATTTCTTCGATACATCAAAAGAATGAGTAAAAGAGCCCCACAGATCCATATGAATGGGAAAAAAATAATACACAGCTATATAATCTTTGTAACTCATTGACTTCTACTAAGAAAAATGCAATATTTCATATTTTTGTATGTTGAAATGACTCAATGAACACACTAATAGAAATACTTGAAATGAGTAGCAAATAAACTATTTGTGTTCATTGCAGGAACTTTGTTTTGCTTGGTGGCACAATGGTGTGTAAGGAGCATCAATCTAATGCTTACTCTCATAGAGACATATGCACTAAAGTAACTACAACGATGACGATACATCTACAGCAAGAGAACAACACTTTGATTTGACAATGACAAAATTTAATAACAATGGCTGCAATAGCTACATTTTATGGTTACAAAATCGCACAAAATTGTTAAATGTTCTATGACCATAAGAACAACTATATTTTCATATTGACACAAATAACAACAATTACAATCTATAACAAAAATGGAGGTATCGTCATTGTTGTGGTTACTTTGGTGTATATGTTTGTATAAAAAGAAGCATTAGATTGATGCTCCTGGCATGCTTCAAAATTTATCGTGACAAGATTTGCTCACCATTGTGCAACCAATGCAAAACAAAATTTCTGCAACAAACATAAAGTGTTGCTTTGCTTCTCATTTTAAGTATTTATGTTCATGTGGTCATTGAATCATTTCAATATACAAAACTTTCAAATATTGCATTTTTTTTATAGAGATAAGTGAGTCGCAAAGATTACATAGCAATGTATTGTTTGCACTTTTCCTTTTGCATGAACATTTAGGGCTCTTCTACTCATTGTTTTGATGAATCGATGACATTATTTCATTATGGCTCATTTTGATCAGATATTTTCTTAGCACATTATTATGCACGTAATAAACATTCTTCGTTATGAATTTCTCATGCCAATAAACCTTGCTTTTTCCCATTCAATTGCATTTGGTCAATACTTTCTGCAAAATTAAAATTTCATGAAGGAAAAAGTGCAAACCATATTTGGACGTGTGGTCTTTGGAAAAACAAAGCTGATACCGTGCAACACTCAGTCATGAAAATGTTCCAATTGAATATCTGGTTACATATACCACATTAATAGCTGAAGCTTAAATACCTTGTCAAATGTTATTGGTGTTGAATGTTGCTGCAATAGATTAAAATTGTTGTTATTTGTGTTAATATGAAAATGTAGTTGTTCTTCTAGTCGTAAAACTTTCAACAATTTTGTGTGATTTTATAACCATAAAATATAGCGATTGTAGCCATTGTCATTAAATTTTGTCGTTGTCAAATCAAAATGTTGATCTCTTGTGCCAATGTGGAGGTATCATCATTGTTGTGGCTACTTTGGTGTATATGTTTGTATAAAAGTAAGAATTAGATTGATGCTCCTAGCACACTTCAACAATTATCGTGATAAGATTTGCACACCGTTGTGCAACCAATGCAAAACAAAATTTCTGCAACAAACATAAACTCTTGCTCTTTGCTTCTCATGTTCAGTGTTTATGTTAATGTGGTCATTGAGTCATTTCAATACACAAAAATTTCAAATATTGCAATTTTCTTTATAAAGGTTAGTGAGTACCAAAGATTACATAGTAATGTATTGTTTGCACTTTTCCTTTCGCATGGACATTTAGGGCTCTTCTACTCATTGTTTTGATGTATGGGAGACATTATTTCATTATGGCTCAGACATTTGCTTAGCACATTACTAGTTACATATACCACATGAACGGCCGCATTGATTGTTGAAGTTTAAATACCTTGTCAAATGTTATTGGTGTTGAATGTTGTTGTAATAGATTATAATTGTTGTTATTTGTGTTAATATGAAAAATATGGTCGTTATTGTAGTCGTATAACATTTAACAATTTTGTGGGATTTTGTAGTCACAAAATATAGCTATTCAAGCCATTGTTATTAAATGTTGTCGTTGTCAAATCAAATTGTTGTTCTCATGTGCCAATGTGGAAGTATCATCATTGTTGTGGTTACTTTGGTGTATATGTCTGTATAAAAGTAAGCATTAGATTGATACTCCTCGTAGGCTTCAACATTTATCGTCATTGGCGGATCTACATTATGAGAAGTGGGTCCATGGACCCCACTTCTTTTTTTAAAACAATTATCTTATATATAAATCATCCTGAATTGGGGTCTTAAAATTAACCCCACCTACGGGATTAGCAAACCACACCTACAGGGTTAGCAAGGTTGCAGGACCTATGATGTTTGATCTTCCTGGAGAGTAGATACTAAGATGGTCTTCCCACATTGCTATAGAGCCTTGTCTCATGGACAAAGTTAAACAACATTAGCGTAGTCTATATATATATTATCGATTTAGTTATTCATGTTATTAATTAATAGTTTTTTTTGTTGCAATATATTGACATGATTCGATTCTGCAACATTATCTTCCTGTCTATTAATTAATGACTTCTATTTATAAAAAAATGTATTTTAGTATTATTTTAGTATAATTTTTCAAAACATGAACAAAATTTATTTACATGTATATCAACTCTATTTAATCGGATAAAATATATGATTATTAGACAATTAGTTATTTGCACCAAAAGAGCCATTAATATACATACATATGGATCCATAGTGTAGAAATCCTGGATCCGCCACTGTTTATCGTGACAAGATTTGCACACTATTGTGCAACCAATGCAAAACAAAATTCTTGCAACAAACATATAGAGTTGCTTTGCTTCTCATTTTCAGTGTTTATATAAATGTGGTCATTGAGTCATTTCAATATACAAAAATTTCAAATATTGAATTTTTAATTGAGGTTAGTGAGTCCCAAAGATTACATAGCTCTGTATTGTTTGCATTTTTCCTTTCACATGGACATTTAAGGGCGTTTGGATTCCGGAATAGGAATGGGAAGGGGGGAAGATAAGAAGGGAGGATAATGATGAGGGTGTTTGGTTGGAGGGAATGAGAGTTAGGAATATGAAAAGTAAGAGAGAGAGAAATATAGTAAAATTACACGTATGCCCTTTATATATAAATAAGATAACATTTTATAAAACAATTGTTTATATTTAATCATAAATAATTAACATAAATTCCTATTTAATATTTACATTATATTTTAATTATTTATTTTAATATAACATAATTAAATATTTCAAATAATTATTAAAATTTAACAAAACCTAGTTATAGATAAATTATATCTTTCAAATTGTAATTTTAATATCATTAACCAATTTGATGAAAAGGTATTATACGACTCGATTAATAAACTATCTCAAATTTAAATTAGGATAATTTTGAAGATTAATTAATTTTAAAATATTGAATTAGACTTGAATAATAGTATTTTAACTAAAATAGTGGAATCACGGCGTTGATGGAGTCTTTCAAGACAAAAGCATTATATATATTTATATTATTTAATTGATAGCTTCTCAATATAATCTTCTTCAATAAAATCATAGCCTACAAACAAAAATAGAAATGATCAAAATATGACACCCTGCTTCCTAACCTTATAATCAATTAAAAAAATACCCAATTTAGCAGGATACATTCCTAGGCATCAAATTAATCAATGAAATTAAAACATACACACAAACAAAAAATGCCATCTCAAGGAAATGCTTGGATAATGGCACCTACAATGTTGCATCATCAGAACGGCACAAAACAATGTCACCCATAATGTTGCATCATCAATTATAATGATATACACAACCGAAGTGGGTGATGGAGGCTCTGTAAATTCATCCATGGGCATAAAAAATTCCCCAGTTTGAAATTGAGAGAAATCGGCATTATCTTCCAAGTTAATTGTTTCATGCATATATTGGTCCACATCATATCCAAGGTCACTCCTTGCATTGCCTTGCACCCTATCATTTGTGAAAACTAGAGCGAGATCATTAAAAAATGGAAAGGACTTCCCATAAAAGCCCGCTGCTTTCTTGTGATTATGTAACCAATTTTAAGCTATTGTCAATAAAGTACTAACAAATTCATCTTTAAATATAATTGCCAAATGTTACTAAACTTAATTTCACATATTCATCATATGCGTTTTCTCACACTCAATAGTACTGTGCTCATTGTTACAAACAAAACCACTGATGATGAGTATATCTGCAATTGTTGTTGTTTTGGTTCTAAAACGTTTCACCCGAGACTCTATATTTGCCACAACCTTCAATGTAGTATGTGCGAGTTTATCTTTTATCATTTTTTCTAATTGGTATAAGTAGCCATTTCTGAAACCATTGTCTCCCCGCCACATTGTATTTGTGGATAACTCAACTAGGGCTTCAATCAAGGCCTTGTCTTCTTGTGTTGTCCAATAGTGTTAGTTTACAGTGCTAACCCTTTGTTGTGAATCTTTATCCATTCTAAATGGAAAAATTCAATAAAACACATGTTAATCAAGTAGATGACATGAAAACGTATGTGAAACTATTCAAATTATTCCATGTCATAAAATCATTCATAGATATCCATCATTAACTTAGAGATATGATAATACAAAATAAAGGTTTATCAAAAAGACCAATACATATAAGTATTCATAATAAGTACTTGCATATAGTATTATTGTAATTAATTTGTTCACCAAGTGTTAAACATTTCTGTAGCCATGTCTAGCCTGAATTGGGTCCATTCATCCATTAGATCAATAGCTGTAATAACATTGATATCATCTTCAATGTTGTCTTACATAGTTAGGTTATTAACTTCATTCTCTGTATGACTTTGTCATTTCTCTTCGAATAAATTTATGTAGTAAACAACATGCAAAGAAATTTTTAAAAGCCTAAATGTCCTCTCAATCACATTTCTAGTAGCAACACGCTTCACGTTAAAAACTCCTGCTCTGTAACTAGTTGTTGACCATTAGGCCAAGAACTTAAGTGATAACGTCATCCCCGAAAAGGTGCAAGAAACCCTGGTGAATTTGCATATCCATAATCAAGCAAGTAATATCAACCTACTAGGCAAAGAAATGTTTGTTGTTAGCTAATGGATTAGTCTTTAAATTTCGTTAATAATACCACTTTGAGAAACAGGAACACAATTTATTTACCATTTGGAACTTTTAACCCATTAGGATTTGTAATAACATCTCTTACAACTTGACATTCATGTGCGGAGCCTTTCCATCTAGACAATACATATATAAATTGCATGTCTGGAGTGCAAACACCAAGCATATTAGTAGTTATTTCAGCTTATCTTGTTCTAAATCTAATGCAGTTAGGCAATTCTACATTGAAGATAACACTTTATTATTAAAAACTATTGTTAGGTGATACTACCTTGAAAACTTTCCATCTAGAGTCATTTGAATTTTTCAAGAATAGGTTCAAGTTTCTTCAGTGGTACGCCATGGCACAGTATAATTGACTTCAAAACGGTATGAAATATCGATTAACCATCTCAACTAATCTGACAAAGTCAAACTTAATTATCCTATTTTTACGTGATGTGCCACAATGTTAAAGAACATCACAATCATTTCCTCGACCATGATATTTCTCATACCATGAAGCCCACCGGTAGATGTCAATAATTGACATAATCTATAAAAACACCCTCGATCCATGCATAATTTATCAATACACTTGACATTGCTTTCACAAACTACATGGTACATGTATTCATATTGTCTATGACGGCTACTAGATGTTGACTCAATCTCATAATGGATAACATCGTCTTGATCATTTTCCTCACTTATTGCACAAACAGTGACGATAATATTCACAACAAAAATAATGCATGCATACATCATGTAAAGTAGTTGATCTTCTTGAATATCTTCCATGTTTTCATAAGCCATATCTAAAAATGACAAAAGAAATAATATTCATTTGCTAAGAAACTTATCTATTCGGAATAATAATATATCATGAAAGATAATGCATGTACAATCAATATACAACACAATGGAGATAACTCAGAATGATATAAATAACAAGTATTGTGAAAAAAAAAACATAACACCTAATCTTAATCGACAAAAAAAAAGTAGAAAACTTATAATACCTGTTGCAAAGTGGAATCAATGAAGTAGGGATGAATAGCTATGATATAATGGTGTTGGTTGCAAAAGAGAACTGGGGATCAAGATGAAGACGGATGTACTTATCTAGAGTAAAAGCTAGGAAAGGTAGGTGAGCATTGCCATAACTAAGCCAAGTAATATACATAATTATATATGGCAAACCCTTAGGGTTTCAAGAAGCTATCAAATAATCATGGCGATCACAGATTATTACAACTAGACAAAGTCTTGTAGCCATACATAATATATATATATGAATAAATTCTCCACATTTTTAAAGAAGAGAACAGAAGTTTAATGATTAGGAATCTTATAACTTCCAACTCAAAAAGTTCTCACTCAAATGAAATTTAAAACCAAAATTCATTATTAGTATGTGTTTGCATGTGATAGAACAATATTTCAAAGACTCACCATTATCAATTATTTTTCTGATCTAAGTCTCTACATATTCTGCAAAATACACATGAAGTTCACATTCATGTTCATCAACAGTAGCAAAAATCAAGCCTCTCTTTTCATGGTTCACGTGTTATTCAAAGGAATCAAGGAGAGCTACAATTAAGAAATGATATCTTGGTTCACATTCATCAAAGCCTATATGGATCAATGATTTGCCAATGGGACAAATGGGACAAATAATAGTAATAATAATTATCATCAATAATAATAATAATAATAATAATAATAATAATAACGAAGGGGGTGTTGTAATGTTTGATAGTGATTAGTCTATGAATGGGGGGCACATGCAGCTCCACATGCATTTGTTCTTTCAAACAACATCCTCTCACCAATCTTAATTAATGAATATGAATGCCCTAACACAATGACAGGTGGATGAGGATAAGCTCAAAATAAACTTCTATAACAACTTTAGACCAATATGTCCTAATGACATGGAGTTTTATTATTGGCAGGATGTGAGCTCATGCGTTGATAGTTGGCTATAATCAGATGGAATTGATGCCAGATATCGAGAGAGAAAGAGGAGATGCTGAGAACCTGATCGATGGCAGTGGAACTTGAACTGGGCAAACAACAAGATGCAGGGTTTGTCAGATGTTTTAGATCAGTTATTTTTCAAGCTGCTAGTTGATGAGGACATCATGCCCTAACAACTACACCACCTATGAATAGTAATACTTTAGCTGGGGCTTAGTTGCGCAAGCAACAGAGTGAAGCGTTGAAGTAATCCTTAGTGCTGGGGCTTAATTGTGACTAAGGGTCTTTTGCCTGGACCTAAGGGTTAGATCTATATTAGGTAATAAGGTTTATCACTTGGAGTCCCTAGAGCTTCTTGTAACCCCACACAGTTTGAGGCGTCGAGAGTATTCCTTTCCGCCATGGCATAGTATAGGGTTAGTCATGGTTGACCGTAGGTTTGGGATCGTGTGTTATAGGATTTCCACGACTCATTAAACATCAGCTAGGAGATATAATGATTGGTCTTGCACTTTAAACAATAGTCTTAAGGAGAGCAATGTCTGGGTGGCCCACTTTCTATAGATTGCCTCTCCTATTATTCTTTTTGCGTATCTTTCTTATTTTTCTTTTTATTTCATTTTGCATTGATATTGTTCACACCACTCTTGAATCATCTTCATCATAGTTAAATAGCAATTCTTGTGTTTTTCGATCACTATTCACTTTGTCTATACGACTACCCACTCACAAGGGTATTTTATTACTTCGATAACCCGTGCCCTTGTTGTACACACACACAAGGGGTGTGTCAATTACACGAAGCAATGCTAAACAAATCCAAAACTAGGTGAACACTAACTTAAGCTTATTTTTAGATTATATTGATATGGTGGTGTTTCCTAATACGAACCCCCGCCAAACACTTGACGAAACCCGTAACAAGATTAGCTCTGCTCGGTCGTTTTACTATCAGGTTTAGTGGGGGAAGAATCGTGACTCGTTGTTTATAAAGAAGCAAGAACCTTGGGATGGGAAACCATTTGATAAGTCGAGGGTGAAAGCCACAAGACAATCTTGATAAGTTCGATAGTTATACGAAGAACCAAAGAAAAATTTTCACTCAAGCCCAAAAAAAAATCCTTGCATTCCATGGTTTTTGCCAATATATAGGCTATCATAAAGTTACAAAATTCCACTTTAATCTTTCTCCAATCATTAAAACCTCACCCATGCATGGAAATGAGTACATTAATGTCTCTCCACTATCTAAGGTTCATGCACGCATGCAAAGTATGAGATGCCTTCAATGTTCTGCTATCTTCATGGCTAATTAATGACAGCTTTAATGATGTGGAGCAGCTTTTGTTCTTCATTGATGGTGAGCTTGCACCAGTCTTTATGTTGAACATCTTGAATTAATTCAGCAAGAGCTTCCTTGAATCTCTTAGCCCGAGCTCATGTGATTGACCCAATTGTGACTTGAAGTGGGTCATGGCCCTCTTGGTTAGTCCTTGATACATTTCTATCATTCCCCTCCTCTTGAATACAATTTGCCCTCAAATCATCACATGCATTAAAAGGGATAGATCAGTAATATTAAATGTAGCACTTACATTATACTCACCAGGTAAATCCAACTTGTATGCATCATCATTAATGCACTCAAGAACTTGAAATGGTCCGTCCCCTAGTGGAAGAAACTTTTCCTTTCTTAAGTGCAACCAAATTCTGTCCCCCGGTTCTAGAATAAGCTTCTGTCTCTCTTTATTGGTTTGATTCACATATTGCTCCATCCTTCATCTGATGTTGAGCCTTGCTGTCTCATGGATTTGCTTAACAAATTCAGGTTTGCTTTTGCCATCTATATTTACATCCTCAAAAATTGGCAAAGGGGTTAAATCTAAAGGAGTTAATGGATTAAACCCATACACAATCTCAAATGGTGAAAATTGAATAGCAGATTGAACAACACGATTATAACCAAACTCAACATGTGGTAAACAATCCTCCCAAGTTTTGATGTTTTTCTGAATTATAGCCCACAACAAGGTGAATAAAGTTTGATTAACTACTTCAGTTTGACCATCAGTTTGGGGGTGACAGGTAGTAGAAAACAACAACTCAGTTTGGGGGTGACAGGTACCACAAATCCTTTCTACATCACGCTTCATATGTGGCCCCCATAGTCTTCTCT
>NW_024086563.1:0-443 GCF_009730915.1 Dioscorea cayenensis subsp. rotundata
AGTAGCCGATAGTGACGTGAATGCCACTTTCAATTCTTTCAAATTTCAGGATCGCCGAGCCATCCAACACGGCGCGGGCATGGCGTCAACAAATAACACAATTAAACCCCTAGGAACATTAAGACCATAATAATAATGCCTCTCATCGAAAGTACAGACGAAAGTCTACGCCAGCGAGATTAACTCGGAAGGACGAACTCGTAAAACTTCCAACGAGGAACTAAACTAATAGAATGGTGAGAACAAGCTTCCAACAACCAAAGAGACAAGAAAGATTTCTTAGTAAGTAGAAAAAATTGGAGTCGCATTCCCCTACTTCAGAATGACCAGATATCTTAGCTACCACAGCGCACCTACGTGATCTAAGAAACCAATTGATATCCAAGTTGGACGCCTTCCGCCTGCCCGCACGGTATCAATACACAAAGACTTTGAGACTAGCG